>NW_008585776.1:3339-3652 GCF_000691845.1 Merops nubicus | reverse complement strand
CCCCTCTGGGGACGGTCCCCACACGCCTGTGAAGAGCTGTGCCGTGCTCAGCACCACCCCTGATCCCCCCCGCCCCTTGTAACCACCCCGACGGCGCGGGGAGGAAATCACAGCTCCCCTCTCCGCCCGCAGCGGCGAACTCAGGCGGGGAAATCCCAACCCACACCCCAGGGGGTCTGAACATCGCTCTGTCCAGATCCGGGGTCACCCCGGTGACTGTCCCCAGCTCCTTGCACCGGCCCGGGGCTCGCTAGCAGGATGTGAGGGTCAGGCTTCGGGCGCCCACACACCCCGCCCCAAGGCACCCCAACAC
>NW_008585776.1:0-3292 GCF_000691845.1 Merops nubicus | reverse complement strand
CGGGTTTCCAGGCACGGGTGGTGGTTTCAAGACAAAATGGGGAGGTTTCCAAAGGTTTTCCAAAGGTTTCCAAAAATGAGTTTCAAACGTTCCTCCTTACCTGCCTCCCTTGGGCAAACACGAGCCGGGAGAGAGCGGGGAGAGCAGGAGAGATGGCAGGCGGGCCAGGGGGGCAGCTCACCTCTCTGCAACCTTGAGAAGCTCCCCAGGTTTGTCCCTAGGGCCAAACTCCCGGTGAGGTGAGGTGGGAAACACCGTCAACCGTTGCAGTGTTTTGGGAGCAGGGCCTTGCCCTCCTCACCCACCATCTGTCCCTGTGCTGGCCAAATTGGCTGTGTGTGCAGAGCCTGGAGGCAAAGCCAGGAGCTGGGGAAGCACAGAGGTTCCTATTGACGTTTATAAATAAACGCTCAGGAAGGAATTATCCCTGTGGGAGAGCTCTCCTCTGGGGAATTCCCAACTGGGGAATCTGGGGTCCAAAGCAAACCCTTGCCCCCAGTGGGACAGGGACTGGTTTGCTCCAGGCGTCCCTGAGCAAGGGCTGGATGCAGCTGGGTTGGAGGTTGAGGGAGGGTTGCCCATGCGGCGAGGGCGGCGACGCTGCCGATCAGGGAGGTGCTGTCCTTCACCCTTGCTCTGCAAACCACTGGCTGAGGAGCTGCGGCTGGGCCAAGGATCCTGGGGCGAGCCCTGCCACCGCCCCCTCTGTCAAGAAACTTGCTATGACCTGGAGGCGTGAAAGCTCCTGCACACCCAAGAGCTGTGGGGACAGCAGGTTCAGTGGCACTTTGGGGTTTTTCCGTGCTGTGCTGAACTTTGCTCCCTCCAGACATCTTGGCAGGGCAGGGCTGGGGTGGCCCAAGGTGTCAGGAGCCAGCGGTGGTTTTTGGGAGGATGTAGTGGACAGCACCTCCTGTGGTGCCCACCCCCACCGGCTTAAAGTCTACCACATGCACCCACCCTCCTGCGCACTGACAAGGGGATGCCCCTTGCCACTGCCTTGGATTTGGGGTGTTCAGCCATCCCCCCTTTCCCTGCAGGCAATGGCTCACCCTCTTGTTATCCCAATTTATTGTAGCGAGAAGAGCAAGCTGCCATGAGGATGCTCTGTCTGGACCCACCCTTCCCAACAAGGGAGCAAGGAGAAGCTGAGCCCCACCAGGAAGGGTGAAAGAGCCTCTCATGCCTCCATCTGAAAGCAGAGGTCGGAGCCGGCCATGTGCTCCCAGTAGTGCTGGTCAAAACGCTCATTCTGGGCAACAGTGAAGTGGTTCTTCCAGTCCCCAGAGATTCCTGGGGGCAAGAAAGCAAGTGAGGTGAATCCTGACACCCCCAAATTGTTTGCAGCCATGCACAGGGGCTGCAAAATAGCCTGGAGACAATCCTCCCCAACCCTCCAGCACTGTCTGAACCCCACCTTTCCGGAGGAAGGGGGAGAGGTTATGGTCCATCAGGGCGGTGGGCATGGTCTCATAGTTGGCAGCAGGGTTCTTCTTCATCTCCTGGAAGGAGGTGTGGTGGAGGATCCTTGCCACTGTCCCCTCGGCCACGTCCTTGCCCAGGAACCGCAGGATCTTTTGCACCTCACGATGTGGGTCCTGCAGGGCAGGTGACATGGGGAGGCTGCCAAAAAGGCTGGAGGGGACAACCGGGGTGCACATCCCTCCATCCCACTCTCACCTTCTTCATGTCCTCGTAGAAGAGGTAGAGGAGTTTCTTCTCCTGCTTCTTCTCCCACCAGCCCCGCACATGCTCATACCAGGACCCATAGGCCACTGTGGGATGTGGTTAAGGGGTTAGCCAAGAAGTGAGGTGTCAGGGGACACCCACCCCACTGGTGGTGCAGGGTGGGCACCCTGGAGCTCAGCCATCACCTTTGCCAGCCATGAACGACTCCAGGAACTCGTCCAGTGTGCCAGGGTCAGGGTGCATCTTGGCCATCTGGTAGAAGTAGTAGTAGGAGATGACAACATCCTTGGGGTTGCGGGCCACGTAGATGACCTGAAGACAGTGAGCATGTGGTTGAAGTGTGCAGAGCAGTGCCCCGTCCCTGCCACCCAGACAGGGAGAGAGGTGGGGAACCCCTGTGACATTACCTTGCAGTCTTTGTCCTGGAAGGAGGTCGGGAGAAGCTGAACAGGGAGATGGGTCTTTACCAGCCGTGGGGATGGAGTTTTCTCCAGCAGGTCGACACCTGTGGGACAGGGGGCTTAGGGATGTGTGCCCCCAAATCCTCACCCTGGCTCAGGCCTCCTCCCCACCCCACCCATGGGAGCAGCTGGTCTCACCACTCAGCACCCCAGGGGCCTTCATTTCCAGGAAGGGCACCCGGTTGTAGATGGCATCCCGTCGGCACTTCTCCACATCGCCATCCTGGTAGATCATGTCCAGGATCTCGCTCAGCCACGTCGTGCCTGCCGCACAGGGACAGCGTTACACGGGCTGCCACCACCCCGTCCCCCCTTGTTCTGCCAATGACCAGGCCCAACAAAAATGATACCACCAGCAGAAAGAGAATCCAATACACAGACTGTATTGTAGACAAAAAGGACAGTCCATGAATGATCGCTGGGGGTACAAACAGATCAATCAGCTTGTACATAAGCGATGCCACCCCCAATGATCCCACAAAAGACGTGACTCAGCCCACAACAGGCGGTATAAACAGTGAGCCCAGCGTGCCCATCGTTGGTATGGGAAACAGCCAGACCAGTAAGTTAAAGACATAAGAGAAATGTGCCCACATGGCGTCTCTCACCCAAGCCACCCGCGTTCGCAAAGGCCTAAACAGACCAGGGCCCAGCTCCAGGCAGAGTCAGGAGGTCTGCCCTGAACCAGGAAGCTCTGTGGAGTGCACTCCACAGACAGACACTCCTGACTCCCTGCAAGTGGTCCCAGCTTTTATCCCCAAGCAGACTCCTGGACCTTTGTCAACTCAATGCAGGACCCCTGGGGCTCATTTCCCGCGCCCGGCCGCACCCTGGGGGGAAGCTATAAGGCAAACTCACCACCTCTTTATGAAGGGCTGTGGGAGTAACACATATGTCAACCTTAATTCGGGGGCTTGGGGTTCAAACCCCAGCATTTCACCCCTGCACCCTTCTCCAGGCCCACTCACCTGATTTGGGGTAGGTGGCGATGAGCAGGTCATCCGGCCGGGCTTGGAAAGCCTCCACCTGCGGCCAGCCCTCGATGAAGCTCTTGTAGAGGGGGATGCCGTGGAGGCTGCCCAGCTCCTCCCTGAGCACATCCTCCGTGCCCATGGCCAGCGGCGGGTCTCCGCGGCGCCGGC
>NW_008585775.1:34388-54336 GCF_000691845.1 Merops nubicus | reverse complement strand
GTGTCAGCCACACCACACAGCTTGGTTAGTTTGGTGTGTTTGATTTGTGGGGTTGTGGGGTTTTGTTGTTGTTTTGTTTTTTATTAGTTTGGGAGGGGGGACTGGTGTGTGTGTTTGTGGTTTGTTTTGTTTTTCCCCTCTCCAAACAAGATATTTCTCCTAGAAGCTGTTTATGTGGAAAGTCTTTTCTCTTCTCAAACAATATGTACTTCAGATTAACATTTGTAATTTGAATGTTTCATTTAGTTAATATCAAACAACGTAGAGATGTCAAGAAGAGTTACTGATTATAAATTGTATCTCAAAAGTAAAAGCACTGCAATATCAAAACCCCAATAATACTCCCCATAGCCAATAACATTTCCTTTCATTTTAACAATCCCCGGCTTTTAATTTTGAAAACAGCCGGAAAAGAAAACAAATGCAAAACCCCCATAAAATATGCATTTCCAAAGACCAGCAGACACAACAAATGGGGAGGAAGAGCAGCTGTGGAGACACAGCATCCTTTGGCTCAGTCAGTCTGCCCAACATCTGCAGCCCTTACTCCTTTCTGCTTTCCACTGCCGCCTTTGCTAAGGTTGGTGTCATTGCTCACATTTCCCTCTCGCTGCAGCCTGAGTGTGTTTTACCTACACATCCCTTTTCTCAGAAGGTGATTCTCTCAAGCCGTGGCTCAAGACTCATGGCTGCCTGGTAGCACTACCTCTTTTTCCCTCACGATCACAATTATTGGTTTATCTACTACAGAAAGGCTGAAGAAACGAACCCACTTTATTCAAACACTGAAAAAAACCCAGATGTGAACACTGCATTCAGGAGTAGGGCTGTCCGAGCAAAGAGGGGAGGGACATATCAAATATGTCAGCTAATTTATTAGTAAATAATAATTTTGAGCAGTTCCAGTTGCTGGTATTTTCTTAAGAGAACCATATTTTGACTGAGAACTTCTATTTCCTGCAACAATCTATCTGCAGTCAATAGATTCCCTGACAGCAGATACTCCTGGGAGGCACTGGTCAATACACACATGGAAAGAGTTTTCTTTCCAAACTAAGTGTGGATAAATTCCTGCTGTCTGCATCCACCTGTGTACCCTTTAATAACTACTCTTTATTCAGGGCTGCTAGGGCTGGATGTTTAGAGAGAACTACACATGACACACAGACACCAATCCTTCACCTCCCAGAAAGACCATGCATGTGTTTGGTTTGTGTCACTTGGAGACGAACAAACAATCTGGAGAAAATGAGGTGCATTCAAGGACATTTGTTGTTTTGCCACTTTGTAGAAACATGTGAGACGTGCTCAGTCTTGGATATTATTCACGTTTGGAAAAGAACTTCCCTCTATCCCCACAGGGATGAAGCTGTTCACTGTCTGTTCACTCTGCCTCCTCAATACCAACATTTGGATTAAAACCCTTTATTGGTCATCTGGCACTTGATAACGATTTCCATTAGTTCATGGAAAACAAATTATATGTTATGATGAAAAAGATCAGAGATTACAAATACTGTGGGCCAGAACCTTCTCTGCTTCTACGATTGTCTTCCTCTCAGACCTTGGTAAGGGACCTCCTGTTCTCCTCTGTGGCATTTTTTCATCGTAGCATTGCACCGACTTGCCCGAGGAACCAAAGATGTTTGATTACATTTCTCCAGTAACTGTTACTTTAAAAAACAAAACAAACATATAATTTGAGATTTCCTCCTGGTTCAGAGGAAATCTCCTCTCTTCCTACATTTGTGTACCATCTTTTGGTTACTGATTTCCAGAAGACACAGATTCCAAATGAAACAGAAGTGGTTTTATAAAAAGAGTTTTCTAAGGTTATAAATGGAAACACAGAAGAAGCTACAACAAATAAATTTGGGAATTTAGGGTTTCTGCTTTAGCAGAAACACAAGTGGCAAAGATGATTGTTGCTCATGTACTGCCCCTCTCTTAATCCACCCAAGCCCACCTATATGGTTAACTTGGTTAGTTAGTGCTGATGATCTCTGCTGTCACATGTTTTATTCTACACCACTACTGGAGCTCCAAAGGGAAGACAACTTTCAAGGTCCTACCAGGGATTTCCTGTTGGTAATTTGTCAAGTAAAATAAGCAAATCCTTGCTTCCTAGTGTCCAGCCTGAGGACACCCTCCCTGCCCCATACTCACAGATATATTCCATCAGAGTGGGTGCTTCAGAGCACAGATCATTGCACCTGCTTTCCTGACTCCCTCCAGCTTCTCCCCTCTGCTCCTTCCTTCCCTGCACTGCAAGGCAGAGAAAAGCATCTGCATCTAGGATAGCAAAGGACCTAACAGAAGCCCCATTCTTGGCTTTCTGGCAAGGAAATACAAGGGTTAGGTGCTTCAGTAACACATCATGCATGGGGAGTGGGGGGAAGGGGTGAAAGAAGCCAGTGATTTCTGTCGATATGTGCCACTTGTCTGCCCGACTCATACTAATTTCAACTTAAAGTAAAAACATTTTATCACTAACACAATTTATTACCTATTTGCATTTCAGCATCTTAAAAATAGAGCAGACAAATCATAATGCATGATGCCTCTAGTGATTTCTATTCCCTAATTACACTGATAACTTGCTTGATTAGTGCTACGCTTTGTACAACAGGACTAGTTGCAACAGAGAGAGTCTTTATTTACTTCAGAAGGGCTCTGGATATGATTAGCAGGGGTGTATAAATGTACATTAGCACACATTAATGCAGCAAGTAATCTAGACTGTGGACAGAAACAATACGTATTGTATTTTTCCACCCAGTATGTTCCTATTTGAAAATTCCTTCCACAAGTGCCTCTGAGGTACTTACTTTAATTTTCCTGTTGCAATTTGTAAATACCTTAGATTGATACATCTCTTTTTTTTTTTCCTAAATAAATTGCTTTACTGGCAAAAATACGCCCTCTTTGTAAGCAGATTATATTTACTGCTACACAGCACGCTTAACTTCCTTCTCATTGGGAAAAGAGGGTTTGAACTCCTTGCTATAGGTGGTTTAGAATCATAGAATCGTTTGGGTTGGAAGGGACCTCCGAGATCATCAAGTCCAACCATTGAGCCATTAGGGCTCTTAAGTCCTCTGCTAAAACAGATCAGAATCTGTCAGGGCTGGAAGGGACCACAAGGATCCCCCAGTTCCAACCCCTCTGCCATGAGCAGGGACACCTCCCACTAGATCAGGCTGCCCAGAGCCTCCTCCAGCCTGGCCTTAAAGACCCCCAGGGATGGGGCCTCAACCACTTCCCTGGGCAACCCATTCCAGGGTCTCACCACTCTCATGGGGAAGAACTTCTTCCTCACATCCAGCCTGAATCTGCCCACTGCCAGCTTTGCCCCATTCCCCCTAGTCCTGTCGTTACTCGATATCCTAAAAAGTCCCTCCCCAGCTTTCTTGTAGGCCCCCCTAAGATACTGGAAGGCCACAATAAGGTCACCTCGGAGCCTTCTCTTCTCCAGACTGAACAGCCCCAACTCTCTCAGTCTGTCCTCACAGCAGAGCTGCTGCAGCCCTCGGATCATTCCTGTGGCCCTTCTCTGGACACGCTCCAGCAGGTCCACGTCCCTCTTGTAATGGGGGCTCCAGAACTGGATGCAGTACTCCAGGTGGGGTTTATTTTTGTTTGTTTTTAAATACATCAAGGACATTTTCTGTCCAGAAACACAGATGTCCTGTAAGTGATGTAGATAGTTCTCACATCCACCTTCTTACTATATTGCATTTGATAGACTTCCACCGAGATCTCTGCATAGGTGAGGAGCAGCTTTTGTACACAAAAACTGGCACTGCATGAATGAGATGGTTTATAGCTCTGTTTTCTAAAGATGCATTTGTTGGGGCCTTTGCTATGATATACATGCGAATTACTACAGGAAAGATTATCGTTCATATTTCCAACACAATGGCAAAGCCCTTAAGTAGCAGGAAATGGAAAGGAAGTTCACCTCTTTTGTCCACAGTGCCTCCAGGCCTCTCCACACCACTGCAGCTGAGCAACAATCCCAAGGGCACCTGCCACTCTCCTCTCAGGGGGACAAAAAACCACCCTGCTAACAAACACGTGTTTCTAAGCCACAGACAGAGTGAACCTTTCAAAAGGGACCGGAACTGTACATCACCTCAGGAGCCTATTTCCAGAACTTGCAGAGATAGGCTGATTCCAGTAGCATGCTTCACTTCACCTTTGAAAGAGCATCCCCCCTGCTTAAGTCTTTGGAAGAAATACCCTCTTCCCCAAGTTCTTTTCACCACTATCAGTTTTTGATAGAGAAGTCAATGGTTGTTCTGAAGTTATTGAACTTTTAAATGCAAGACCCTGTAAGTGCTTTCGTGCTTGTTCTACTGTCCTGAAAGCTCTTGGCTATGCTATAATGAAATTCAGCAGTTATTAGCATTGTGACTATTCTCCACAATTTTCTGTGCAAAGATACAGGGGATGAACAAAATTCTGTTCAAAAAAACAAAAAGAAGACTTTAGGAAACAAATATAAATCCCAAAAACATTACAAGATGTACTTAGTTGCTGCTTACATAAACCAGACTGTCAAGTTTTCTCTTCCTTCCTTACCTCAGAAGCAATGTGCTTACCTTCCTTACACTTGTATGCAAGCACACACTTAGGAAGACCACTTGTGTGCCTCCTCATTTGGCTTTAGTGAGACAGGTTGTAGTCTAACTTCTCTGCTACATTCTGCTTGTCTCTTGCTAACCATGCTTCACTATTGGCAGCCAAACATACAATGCCCAGATTTCATGAGATTTTGAGCTTTTGCAAATTCCTGTTCTGCTAGATATATGACTGGGTCAATCTTTTGTCTTGCTGACACTTAGATGAGTAATTTCATGAAGGTAAGTGCCAATATCAAGTCACTAAAAGGATCACAAGGACTGCCTCATGCACATTGTCTATCACTCTGCTAAAACAATACAAAGGATGGCCACAACAGGAGGACACTAGCTCTGCTAAGGGAATACAAAGGATGGCCACAACAACAGAAGGACACTAGAGAATGGAATTCTCTGTAAAATAGTTGGTTGTACCACTGCTTTGGAGGCTGTGACACTTCAGGTGAGCCTACAGCTCAGCATGCGAAGAATGTGTCAGAAAAAGAAGTACTTGGCACTTCAAGTGTAACCAGACCAAACCCTATCTCCTTCTGCCTTCAGAAGGGGGTAGTTAGTGACCATGAAATGGTATAGCTTTTCTGATGGGATGCTACTCTGTAGCACCTACCATTTAGCTTTCAATTTCTTTCCAAGAGTTATGGGTCAATGGCTAGAGTCAAGTACAACCACTTCCTCGTGCTTATGGTAATTACTAACTCCCACTTCATTGCAGAGCCTTTTATCTGAAGTATCCCAAAGCATTTTACAAATTCAGCAACACATCCGTGTTGGACCTGATCCAAAGTGCATTAGGGTCAATGAAGTTAATACACAATGTATTATATGCATGTAAACATTGGATAAATTGCTTGCAATGGATGCCCTCAACTGTAATTATGCAAAATAGCCTTAGCTCTGCCCTATGGAAACAAAAAGAAACAATTGGATGAGTCCTCAAAAAAGAAGCTGCACTTTTTTTCAGCTAATCCGAAGTAAGACCATCTTAAAATACTTAAATAATAATCATGATTAATGTGTATTAATTGACAAAGGACTGGGTTTAGGTTATGTGTGTACCTCAGCTGAACATTTCCGTTCTTGAGATTTTTACAGTTTAACTACCAGTTTGAATTTCCCACGTTGAATGCAGTTTATCTGATAAACTTTGAAAGAAATATTAGGGTAGAAGAGATGACAAACACTAGTTAGATAAATATAGTGTTAAAATAGAACGAGTGATCAAAACAAGCCTGTACACATCAGTATGCCATCTTGACACTTTCCAGAGCACTGAGAAATGCATACTGCCCCAGGAAGTCTTAAATTGGGGATGTACCAAGGAAAGAATCATTCTCTGCTTCACATGTTTTTGATGCTTTTTTCTTTAAATATCCTCAAGTGGCTACTGTTAGAAACAAGACACAAGTTGGCTGGACACTTCGCCTGACCTAGAGCAACAACAGTGCTTTTAATCACACTTTTTAGAGCATAGGATTTGGATTTTATAATGAGATTTGTAAAGTGTTCAAGCTAGCAAATCTATAGACCTATTTCTGCCATCATCTGTCGCTTCATATACCCTAAAAAAGGCCTACTCTGAAGAGCTGACATTAAATTACCTCATTTTTCTCCTAGAGTGAGGCTGATTTTTTAAACGTGAACGCCATTATTTTAAAGCTGCCATAAAAATAAATTGTAATTTCATCATTAAGACAACTTGAAGTCAATCAGTATTAACACTTGTGTGTTGTTTGGAATTTGGCTCCACTTCTCTTAGCAACAACGTTGGACATTTACTGAGCAAATGACCTATCAAGTATTTTCCTTTGAGGTCTTCTGTTTTTCCTAAGCACTAGAAGGAAGAGGAGACTGAAGAAAGAGATGGGGGATAAATGAAGTTTAATAAACCAAACAAAGCACTCCCTTAAGTCTGCTGTGGGAGACAAAGGGACAGAACCTGGGAAAGGAACAGGGGCTATGATCAGTGCAGGTATCATCCCCTGCACTCAGTACCTGCTCCTAACACCCTTCCACTAGAACAATGTGATTCCTATCTACCTTCCCAGGAATTCACACAGAGCACGAGCCTCAATTCACATGGGAGGGATTACAGCAAAACTGCAGTGCTTGAGGCACGTGGGGTCGGCAGCCTCGGACACCGCCGCAGCCGACTATTCAGTAGAGACTCTCACAGCAGGTAAGAGACAACACAAGCAGATGTCATTTCCTCTGCTGGAAAAAGCTCAGCCCTAGAAGAGCTTCCCTCCTGCCTTGGATCAGGCTCCCCAGGGACAGCACAGCTTCTCTGCCGACAGCAGCACAAACTGATCCTGTCCAGCCGAGTGTGCTTTCTGTGATAACTGGGCTTGGAGCATCTCCTCTCTGCACAGCGACAACTACGTTCAGCAGCAGCAACCTTCAGCCATTCAGATCTCTGTTCTGAAGATACAGAACATTATACAGAACATATAGGTATGCTGTAGAATAATATAACCTTCCATTTGTCTGAAAAGTGTCACAGTTCTGTTTTGGATGGAAACTTCTCACAACAAAACCCCCTTCTGTGTTGAAGTGGAAAGCTTACACAACCCCCTTCTAGTTCAGGTGTGTGACAGCGCCCTGCATTGCTTTAATAACTATATGCTGTCCTATCACTTCCTAGCATTTCTAAACTAATAAGCTAGGCCAGCCTAATAAAGACTATGAAAACAAACAAACAAAACACTATACGACAAACACTGCAGTTATTCATTAAAAAATGTTTGGGTGAAAGGGAGAGGAGAAGTCTTTTCGCCATGAAGACAGTTAGAGCAGAGGAATGAGGACCCAGAAATTCTCCACACTTGAAAGCTTTCGAGGTCTCACTGGTTAATGTCCCGAGCAGCCTTGCCTCACAACTAACAGTGCTTAGAAGAGGTTGGTGTAGAGGTCCCTTTGAACCCAAATTATCCCACGATCTTGTGAAAGTAGCTGACACAAACACAAGACAAAATAACATCAAAGTTAGTACTGGATTATCAAAGTATTTGATAACAAATACATCGGAGTTGGAAAAAAAAATCTCTCTCTGCCTTTCAAACACAAAAGACCAAAGACCTGACTGATGCAGTCAAGAATGATGATACAAGATAACATTTTAGCATGGTATTACCATGGCTTAGATGTTTACAACGTAACTAAAAATCTTCATAATGCATATATTAATGAGCTACATAACAGCCTAAATAGTTCCTTTCTAAATTTTATGGCTTACAGTTTTACAGCTGCTACCAGACAGAGCTGACATCAGCAAACCAGGCTTCAGGTTCTTGAGTTCTGAAGGGATCAGGTTTGATGTAATTCAATAACAAAGCACGTATAGTTAGAAAAAAACTTGTGAAAATGCAGAGAGCACAAAGATTATTTTGGCAGGAAGATCAAAAAGTTGAGTAGGTAAACTGGTGACAATTCAGTGACCTGATAAACTGGCAACAATCCAAGACCATGTGTTTAATATAGCCATATGGAAAAAAAAAAACTGGCTGCAACTATAAAATGAATTAGAGTGTTCAAGGATCTGAGTTTAGTTGTTCAAGAGGAGCTCTCAGCTAAGATTAAGTTAACAGAGCTAATGCCATCCTGAGTTGCATACTATAGGAAATATATTTCTAATTTATATTCCAGTTCAGAATTCATGTCTTAGGAATATGGAAATAACAGTAAGCCATAAAAGTCAGTGGCAAAAGAAAAGAGACTGTGGTATTCTACTTAAAGTGCCCAGTCTATTGAGTTAATCCAATGTAAATTCTAAAGGTAAACTTTTAGGGGGGGTTATGTTTGCTCTTCCCAAAAACCACAAATAAGGAGCCCTTAAAGTATATGACAAAATAAGAGTCTTCAAGTCATGTAAACAACGAAGTAGCAGGAGCCAGTGACTGGCTAAACAGCAGCTTCAAGTCTTAGGAACCACGTTAAAACAAAAAACCTCCAAATCCCGATAACACTCCAAAATTGAACAGAAACCCAAACCAAACCAACAGCAGTCAGCTGGCTGCCATTTTACACTGATAATCATTCAAAAATAATTTTCTGCGAGGCAGTGGGTGCAATTCTGAGTGCAGATACCAAAGGTGTGTATGTTTAGGACTCACACAGTGTTGCATCACTCCTGAAGAAACAGCAACTCTTCTATTTAAAGAGATGCACACAATATTACTCATCTTCAAGTGGCTGTCAAGCTCCGCTCTACCTTCCTCCTGTTGGCCCCTGTAGTCATCTATTTGTGATTCTAAATAGTTAAAAAAACATATATATATATATAAATCAGAAGCTATAACCTCATTTTAACATTGTCACTCTTCCTTCAGTGAGGCTGTGGACATACAGCACATAGGATATAAGTGTTAGGGGCAAGCATCTAATTCCCCTTGCCAAAAGCAGAGAAAATTTGGATCGTGTTGAATACTTGGCATTGTGAGCGTGCACAAACCTGAAAGAGAATAATTAAGATGAACGTTGGCCTGTTAGGTCTTTTTTTAAATAGTGCTAGTCATGAAGGGAAAAAAAGAACCTTAGAAGAAAAAAGAGATTAGAAGCATTAAATCTGGTCTTTTGGCTTAGATCCTATCCTGAGTCACAGTCTAGCAAGAAATGCAGACACTTGATCTCTTTTCCCTCCTCTGTCCTTTCCTTTCCCAGTGAACTAAGTGTTGTGATACCCCACATCACCCTTCCTGTTGTGCCACTTCTATGCAGACTTGTATTTTCTACTCCATTTTTGTCACTATCCTCATTTTGGATCATACTATCACACCTACCAAAAAAAGGTTATTTACCACAGGACTCGTACTTTGTGTAAGTGTTTTGGGTAGGTGACTTCACATCTATGTTCTTCGTTCCATTATAGTTTCACATAGCTAAAGAACATGCTTCCAATTCTCAGTTAATTAGAAATGAGGTGTTAAACCATTTCAGGAAGTGACTGATCTGCAGCCTGTTTCCTCCACAACAGAAGGAACTTGTGGGTTTTATTTTGTTTGGGGATTTTTGTTGTTATGAAGGATCTGTTCTTTATCAGTATCCTTATTATAAATTTTTCAAACCCAAACCTTTCTTTTGTTTAAAATAACAAAAATATTAGTATTGTGTACAAGTTATGTATCAGGGAGAGCACTCACAACATAATTTATCTTCCAGTTTAGCCAAGATCACAGCTGAAAAGATCTAGTTGTCCAATAAATTCCTCTGATTTAAAATTTTCCAAGAGAACTTTCAGGGCACTACTAACAGAACTCTGTGGTGCACCCTTCCCTCTTCAGTGACACTGCACAGACAATAAAATTAAACAGACCTAGATTCTTTGCTAACTGGCTACCAGAAATCTCTGGTTGGAGAAGCAGCCTGGTATTTGAGTTTTGAAGGAAAGGGAGAGCACCTCCTTGCTAACCAATGGGTCAAAACAAACCATCCACAAGGACTCTGCTTGCTGGCAAGAGGCTGAGTGGGTTGTCCTAAGCTGCATACTTCTCTCACTCACTGAACAACTGAAAACTCAAAATTTACATCATGAGCTGAATAAGAACACATGGCAGGAAAAAGCCCACCTGAGCCAGCAGCTGACAGCTACTTCAAAGGAGTACAGTTTCTGTGGTGTTTGAGGCAGGTGGTACCAGTCCATCTTTGCAGACAGTGGCATGACCTGGCCTTGCCCACCCTGGCATGCCAGGGGAGGAAGATTCATTTTGCCTTCTCCCAGGTCTAACATAGCAGGTGTTTTTGTTCACATTAAAGGCTTGCAAATGGTGCTGCTAATTGAATTACAAATTAACTCATTATCAGATACAGTAAGTAATTTCTTTAAATTAAGAGCAGATTAATTAGAATAGCTGGGCAGAATAACTGAAGCAAAATGGTCCCACCCCCTCCATCAACATCTAAAACTGTCAAATTACTCTAATCTGACAAAAATTGATTTGGGATTATCAGGCGCATCTATCAAACTAGCACCAAGGTCTTCAAAGCCTCAGTGATTCTCCTAATATCAAAAATTAGATATTTGCCACCTACAACACTTGAGAACATGCTTAAAAATAGGGTGTTATTTAGCTGTTTTTCTTGAATGAATTCAATCATGCATTTAAGTGCTTATGAAGGGCACATTTGTTTGTTGTTTTAGCAGATTAAAAATCCCAATAGAAAATAGCCCCTCTTATCCTTTGAAACTTTACTATTTATGGTTTTGTTATGAGTATTAGAGTAATAGTCCCTGATAGCTAATAATTAGACAGAGGTTTCCTCAGGTTACACAAATATATTCAGGGTCACCCATGACACTGAGGCAAAACCAAGGTTATCCCTCACATCATGACACTATGTCTATATGCAGAACAGATGAACAACAGAACAGAACAAGACAATAAAAATCCTATGACCCCCCCCCCACCAACAGGGTTTGGGAAAGAAGATCCAAACACAGCAGTTTCAAAAACCTGTTCCTAAAGGAGGAGAAAATGGTCAAGCATTATAAATCATTATTAGTAAATGTAACATTAAGGACAAAGACAATTTAGAAATAATCCATCAACTGATCAAGAATTCTCGTTCTCCTCCCAAATAATAAGAACTGCCACAGAAAAACACCCAAAGCCTTACAAATAACATTTTCACTGCTGAAAAATAATGCACTAAAGTCCTTTCATGATAAAGTATATGATGATAAACTGTATTTTAATTTGAGACTGTGAGAAGGAAATTAATTTCACCAACAGCTTTTTGTGAAAAGGGGAGGTGCAGGTATTTCATGCCAGCATGGTCTGGGAAACAGCTGTGTAACATTCCCATAGAAAACCAGGATTCAGAACAGCACCATTTTAAACCCAGAAAGGGGCTAGGCTGGGTGTGCCTGAGAAACGTGTTACAAGAGTGTAAAACATCAATTAACACCTCAGAGTACCACCTCTCTGACAATGACCCATAGCCCAAAGGACTATGGGACAAGAGGGTTGGAACAGGCAACTCCCCTCCCAGCAGGAAGGGCTCTGTTTCCTGCTCTGTGACTGATATGCAGCTGACAAGAAAATTTATGATGTACACTGTCAAATACTTATTGTAAAAATTCCCAAGACATCACAGATAGATAAATTTGTGTGTGGATGTTTGAGATGGAAAGGTGACAGATCCAGATTTTGTCTTCCAAAGTAGACCATGACAGAGGAAAAAGTAGTGAAAAAAAATAAATCTATTTTAAACTGCCTGCTGAAAAAAAATTAAGTTTCCAAAGTTTTTTTCATTTCTTTCAGTGACTGTATGTAGACATAACATTCATGTCTCAGGTGGGTTTAAAAAACAACAACAAAAAGCACCCTATAAAGTACACCAATGCCAAGAGCTGAATAAAAGCCAGTGAAAAGCTAAATACATCACTCTCTCTTCTTTGAAAGTTGAAATGGAGAACAGTTAAAACAAGCTAGTGATGGAAGATTGTCATTTTACACTAAGAAACATGGAGAACATGTCAAAGACTTTAGGGAAAAAAAAAACACAAAACAACCAACCAAAAAAAAACCCACAAAACCCAACCAGTCCATCATAACTACCTTTGAAGAAATACTGAGAGGACTTACCCAGAAACAAAATGATGAGGTCAGATATACTCTGTCAGAAGTACCAAAGACACCACAAAAAGACCCCAACAAAACAACCCCCACCCCAACCAAACTCAACCTTGCAGTTTAAGTCATTTTCTGCAAGCCACAGCAACCTAGTCTTACTCTGCTGAGCAATGAAGGCTTCAGACAGTGGTGTCGGTTTAATAGTGGCCAACATCACAGTTCTATTGAACTATAAGGTTCAGTCTCCTAAGCTCAGGTGCTCAACAGACCTGAGATTCTAGACATTGTACCTGCTGCAAGAGCTTTTACACACCCTCCTGTTATAAACCCAGAACTCCCCACGGGAGGAGCTGAGCACCCAAGAAGGCTATTTTCAGAAACTCCAGGAGAAGGAAGACAATTGGGATTTTGATATCCTCCAGTGTCTCCTATCATGTTCCATGAGTGTTACAATGAAGACCAGAAGTAAGGAGAATGCAGACATACCAGAGCTGAGCAGCTGGAGCCCTTACTTCAGGAAAAGAAGGAATGAAGGAGGGAGTTAGGAGAGAGTTTAAAATGCTAACTGTAAAGCAATTAAAATTCCTTAGAAAACTATCGGTGGTACCAGGTTAGAAAGCACACCACTTCCACAGCCACTGAAAGAGGTGCCATAAATTAACCAAACGACACACTAAAAAGCTTAAACTTAAAACCTGCTAATCCCTTTAGATTCAGCCTCTAACAATTTTGCAGGAGGAAATGCAGCTCCTTTTGACAGAAACAGTAAATCATCCCCTCAAGCAGCATATCTTACTGCAAATAGGTATGTAAGGAACTAAATCTGTCCCAGTCGGTTCAGAACAGTCTTTTGAGCAGCTTATGATTATATTTTAGAAGAACTTTTTCCTCATTTAAAAATTCCATGAGTTTTAAAGTTAAATCCAGAGATAAATCAGGCACTTAGAGATATTAGAGGCATTTTCAATAGATGTTCTGGACATTGTACTACCTTTCATGTTATTCTAGAGGCTAGTTAAGCTCATTGTTTGAAGTCCAAAAGCTTTTGGAAATTGATGTCTAGGGCTAAGCTTAAATCTTTAAACACTTTTCAAAAGGAAGATTCATTCTGAGAGCCAAACAGTCTTAGCAGTCAGCCTTTTCAACACGACCTATTTGCAAAGATGGATCTAAAATAAATTACTTTATCTGCCTGTACCAATGAGAGCCATTTTCAGAAAAAAAATTCTTAATTCGTCAGTCTGTTGTATCTACAGAAAGTAGCAGTTTCTAATTTGTCCTCTGTACAGCTGCAAGAGAAGTGAAGATCTTAAATTCTTTAAGCTAGGGAGGAGGTGAGGGGTAAAGAAGGGAAATGCAGAAGTAAAATACTGAACTTATTTATTTGTACATTAGATGAGGCAACAGTGATAAATGTATTGATTTGCTGTTCTACTAATTAACATACTGCTTTCAGCCTTAGAGTTTTCATCTAAAGATTGAGCTGTTTAAGACAGTCTCTGGAAAGTCACTTCTCAGAGACACCTTAAAACAGAGTAAAAGCGCTATCATTTCTGGTTTTAACTGGTGATGAACAAGCCAGTTCTATGAGAACTCTGATCTGCATGCTCTGACACCCAGAGTTGTACACAACAATGTAAAAAGCAAACCAAAACAACATGTTGTGAACTTTCCTCTAATTAGCAAAGCTGTTGGAAAAGCATACTAGCATGGGAAACAATCCCCATTATAAACATGGGAATGTCATATCCGTGTCCTTCAGCATCAGACATCTCACTCCCCTTTCAACAATGCACCTCTGCATGATAAGCAAGTTAACAAACAATTCCTTAGCAAGTAGAAGAGAGGAACTAAAAAATGGGGTTCCAGAGATTAAGAACACATGCCCATTAATTTCTACCATGCCTAACAAGACAGTAGCTCATTCATTTTCTGATAGATCTGCTCACTCATGGCCAGAACAAACAATTGCAGCTCAAAGAGCAGGAAGGGAAAGATGATGATCTTTATGTCCTGGGGTCTTTTCACGTCTCCTGGCATCAAGGAGGCTGTGCTTATTAATACTAGCTTATTTTTCTAATGACCATTATACAAGTGGCACCTCAGAAGGCAGGAGAGGAGCGATTATGGTCTGCACGAGCCTGAAGTCCAGTTTGTTTCCTTAACTCTTTGACTTTTCTTAGCATTTACTTAGAAAATTCACTTTTATTCAGAATATCAGCACAGATCCCTGACCTTTGTTCCTTGCTACTTGCAGCTAATTAACCCACAAAAGCAGTACTTTCACACTATGAAAGGAAGAAAACAAGACCACTGTCTGAGAATTAATCTGCTCCCTGGATGGCAGAACACACAGTCTCAGTTAACAGTCACAAAAAAGGCTTTTGATAATATTGTCTCATTGTCAGCATTAAGGCACAATAGGAGTCTTGCCCCTGCAAGTGCATCTACAGAGGCAGGGCTCAGAGCCCGTGCAAAACTTGGAGGATGAGGACAAATGTAAAGAGTTTTTCTTGCCCTTCCCCAAGTTTCAAAGGGATAAAGAGGTAACAAAGATAAAAAACATAATGGGCCCTGAGGAATCTGCTTCCCATAAAGCAGTATGAAGCCTGAACACATACAGGGGTTTTCAGGTTAGACATCTGCTTGAAACAAATACATCACAGCTCTTAAACATCCAGGCATGGGACCAGAGCATTAGCTCACCGAGTGCTGGATGAAGGGGAGACCCACATGTGGGGAACTCCTCCTCTGTTTTGTGTGTCTCTTCCTTCCCCCTGCCCAACATTTCTGGCAACTGAGAGAGCTAGAATACTGGCGTAGAGACAGGCACGTTTGTACTTCAGTCCATAACTACCTATTACTGGTGTTTGGATCCAAAACTGAGTAGCAAAACCATCCAGCCCAGGCAATGTCACAGAATATGCTACAGAAAATACTTCAGAGACATGCATTAAGGTGCACACATTTTAAAATCCAGGTAAGCCCCTTCTGAAGAAGCGTGAAACTGCCATTCATACTCAACACAGTTCAAATGAACTCTATCGGCTTTTCTACTCTGATGCATTTTAATCATATCCTCAGTATATTAACATCAAATGAAAACCTTTCCCTATGTGCTGGGAAGCTCATTTCTAATTAATTACTTCACAGTGTTTTTATGCTGCTCTTTCTACTTACAATTTTACAGTTCCAAAGAATAAAATATACCCTCTTTAATTAAGAAAAAAAAAATTACAAAATCTTCTCAATGAAAGTAGCAATAGATTGATGTTGTGACAAGATGGACTATAATGGTGTTTAATAAAGCTGCAAACTCAGGTACAGCAAACATGTGACAATGTTATAAGAAGGAAATGAAGCAAAAAGTATGTGGCAGGAAAAAAACCCAAACAACCAAAACAAACACAGGGATGAAACAATTAGTTGTTACCATATCTTTGGATTCCACAGTAACCTCAAATACAACAACCACATGGGAGCCCATCATCAAAATGATCAGTATTTTTGTCTTCCATTTAAGTGTAGCTACATTGTAAATAGAAAAAAATCTTGCAAGTTTTATCTAGAAAGAATTCGGGTAATCCCTTATCCCTCCTCCTGATGGATTTAGTATATTTTTCAAGGAATTGAAGGGAGGGAGATGCAATGAATTTTATAACCATCAAGTTTTCTTAAAAGACGGACAGAAAACAAAACCACTGGAACCCACCAGAATTTTTAGGTAAGGGATTTCTTTCCCCTGCACTGCTGCAAGACCTTGGATGTTCATGCTCATGTACACAATACTCCCCAAACAGAAGCTGTGTACAGAACAGCCCTGGTTTGGGAAGCAGCTCAACACCCTGCAACACAGAGAACTTCCTTGTGTTTGGGGAGTAGGGAATGACTCCATGCTATGGCCTCCCAGAAGCTGGGAAAGATTTTCACCTAAACTTTACCTATAGAAGCTGTAGAGAACACAGCTAGCTTATTAATAGGATTTCTTTTCCAGGCTGAAAGCACAGTTGTTCCTCAGGGTATGACTATGTGAAGATGTCAGCTGCTTGTTTGTCTGTCCAGCAGACCTGTTCCTCAAGTGTAAGCATACCAGTGACCATTACCAAAAGAAAAGTGGTTTTCCCTCTTAGAAGTCCTGTTAGTTTCACCGAGCCAACACACCAGCAGGTGAGTCAGACTCGAGTTCCCTCTCACACTAAGGGGAGCATGCTGCTAAGCTGTATTTTGTCACACCTGCACAACCCCACTGACAAGGCAAGTGGAAGCAGAAGCTGTAATTTGCCCTGCTGTTGTGATGCATGGGAAGGCAAAAAACCCAGCTTGAGCCAGAGCCCCAGTTGAATGCACAAGGCTGCCAGGCAGAAAAACAAAACTATCCTTTTACTACCAAACGGAGTGTATTTGATCTGAAAATCACTAAGGAACAGTAAATATGGAACCCCACAAAGAAGTTTTCTTTTTTTTTTTACAGTCAGTTTTCAGGAGAGCTGCAATTTCTGTAATGAACATGCATTAAAAAAAAGTAACAAAAAACTTAAGAGAAAAAAAAATAATTTTCTTAATTAAGTATTCTGATGCTGAGAAATACAGTACATAAAGTAAATACAGCTTTGCAGGAAAAGTTTGTTGTGAGGACTCTACTGGTACTGATAACAGAGCTCTGTTCCAGTACAATTTAAAACAGATTCAGTCTATGCAGGGAAATAAATATGGAAAAAAAAGAAAGCAGCACATGAAACACCGCAAGATCATAAAAAAAGCAGAACACAGCTGCACAGAAATGACACAAAACCCTCAGAAAAAAAGAAAGGTCAGTTATTTGCTATTAAAACGGATAACTAAAGTATATTTTTCCCCCCATCTCACATCACAGCAAGTTTCAGTAGAAGCAGAGTACCACTGAGTTTCTTCCATCAGTAATTTGGAAAAAAAGAAGTCTGTAAAGAACAGAAGGTTTCCTTTTTTGGTCTCACAGATTAAGAAGGAAATTTTGAAGCCAGATTCAAACATTCCTGTATCAACAGTTTCCAAATTTTCTCTTTAATTCTTCCACGAAAGAAATAATGACAGTGCCCTGAAACAGGAAGCAGTAAATAAAGATATCAGAAAGTTGACAAAGAAAAATACTGAAGAATGCTCAGAGAAAAACATGTGTGTGCAGTGTGACAGATGTAACCTGTATGGAAGGAAAGCTGCAGATTAAAAGAGTCTGTTAGTCACAACCAGGGAAAGGTAAAAGCAGAAAGAAATCAAAGAAAAAGGTCTACTTGTATCATTAAGTGATGAGAAACACAGAGTAAAAGTCTAAAAATGAAAAAAAATCCTAACCTTTACAGTGACTCATAGTTATAAAAAAGAGTGTAAGTTTTGCCAAAGCAAACAGAAAGAAGCCAGTGGGATAGTGCAGACTGGATGCTTAAAGAAACATCAGGGCCATATTCTAAGGAGAAGATCTCAAAGTTTTCACTGTGCACAGCCTACGCTTCCTTGCTAATCCAGGTGGAACACTCAAAAGAATTACTTAGTGGATATTCAGTTTGGTTTTCCCATGCCAAGCCAAAATGAGGAAAGCAGGCCGTGGCTCAAGGCTGTGGTTCCTGGTCACCAACAGGAGCAGAAACCCCTCAGCCCTGGGCAATTGGTGCTAGTGCTCTGCACAAGGGACAGGATTCATGAAAAGATGACAGCTTCAATGCTTACAACAGTCTCTCTATCAATACCTCATTCCCCAGATGTAAATAAAATTGATCAAGATCTGTATGTAGCCTACAGAAAGGCTTCCCTTGGGTATAGTAACAGTGGAGTGGATTCACCAGGGGGGAAGCACAGAACATGAGTTTGGAACAAAGTTTTATTCCCCAAACTAATTTTCACATTTTTATAATCCCAGACCACCAGGGGGAACAAAATCAGTCAACACCCTGCAAACAGTAAGACTAAGAGTACAGGAAAACATTTATCTCTATAGCACACAGAAAATGTGATAACCTCACCTGTAGCTCATGAGCCCATCGACTAGTACAGACAAGACAAGGCACCACAGAAACAGCTGAACACCAACCTGCTACCTGAGACCACATACTGTGCTCAGGAGCTCATATCACAGAAGGCCTTCAAAAGCAGACCCAAGCACACCGCTCTGGAAGGGCTCAGAGTAATCCCCTTTCCTTCAGAGCTCGCTGTTTACACCAGAAGCACTGTCTCCACCAAAACCCTTTCATACAGACAGCACACTTCCTCCTCTGCCCTTAGTCTAAACCTGTGCTACTGCAAGCAAAGGTGAGCAAGAGAAGCAGGACCTCAGCTAAATCCAGCAGTGAAGACACACACTCCCCACTCAACTGGAAGTACCAGTGTGACTTGCTTTGGCCCCACCATTTCAGAAAGAGCAAAGTTTCTTACCTGTTTGCAGGCAGAGAAGAAGGAGCTCTTGTTTGCTCTTCCATGTCTTTTTCTCACCCAGAGAAGAACACAAGCCTGCCAGCTCCTCCCTGAGGGCCACCTGCAGGTAGGGCCCAGGGAGCCCACCTAAGGCTAATTTCCAGCCTGAGCCAGGAGGACACAGCCAAAGGGATGGTGAGAGGCAGCCAGGAAATTCATCTCTAAAAGGAAACTTTGCAGGCAGAAACCTCAGGGCTCAGTTTAGGGTGGAGGGGGAAAGGAGTTATTTTTTCATTTAGATGTTTTCTTTTTCTTTTCCTCACTCTTGTTTCTTGACAGCAACACTCTTCCAGCTTCTTCATCTCTTAGCCTGCTTTTCTTTTTATATCCAGCATTTATATAGCTTCAATTTCCTGAAAAAGAATAAACTTAAATGAAAACTTAAAGGTGTATTTTAGACCTAAGTGAAAAATGCATAATTTATATTGATAAATTAAAATCCATATCCAAGAACTGTGAGTATTTTACCAGGGAGTATTTTTGCAATTGTCTTTCACAAGACTTTCACCAAAATGAGTGTTTGCTTACAAGCTAATGGGAAAATCCTCACACCAGTTAACTCTTGCATCACAAGTCATGGCAGCTTCTGCTGCACCAGAGCATAGTCTGGCTTGGCCACATCACCAGCCTTGCTCAGTGACAGGCATTATAGGTGCTTTGGGAATAAGGGTGGGGAGTAAACACTTACAAAAGTGCCTTCTCCTATTTAGAGGTTGCAGTCCTTACCTGTTAGAAGAGCGTGGTCCGTGGTGTTGATTTCTCACAAAGGTAATTTTAGGATGTTTGTGGGAGCCTTTGAATATCAGGAGTTCTTCAGATATGTGTTTATTTGAGTTTCTACATATGTTTAGGTCCTAGAAGAAATGTCCCTGCAAGCAATATGTTTATTGTGCAAATGTTCACAGACAGTCCTAAGTAAATTCAAATGAACTAAGTTCTCGTGTTTTGGTGTTTCTGTCTGCTGTTGCTTTGTACATGCAGACTGACTCCTCTGCAGAGAAGATGCATCACTGAATTCTTGTTTTGAATACTGAAGTAACAGAAAAATCTCAGGCTGATTTGCAAACAGGCGAGCTCAGTCCACAGACTGGGTGCCCATGAAGCCTTCCCACTAGCATCCTCCCCTCTCACACACGCCTGATCTCAATGGTGAGTGTAATTAATTCTCATGTCCTCTCACACATCTTCCCTCTCATTACCAAGATTGTGATTATACTGGATAGTGTCTTGTCTAGTCTATTAAAATGCATATTACATGACAAAAAGACCTTCAGCATCCAGAACTGTCAGTCCAGC
>NW_008585775.1:28089-34357 GCF_000691845.1 Merops nubicus | reverse complement strand
GCTGACACTAGTGGGAGTCTCTCCCATGAAGGGAGCTAAATATTTCAGCAGAGATCTGTGGTGTGGATATGAGAACAATATTGTCTGTAGTCACTGCTAGTATGCAAGCAAGTAGAGAAACGTTTTTCTTCAGTCTGTTCTTTGGTATCCTGAAGATGAAGCATCTTTACTCTCTTTTCAAGAAACTCACCATGTGCTGCACTGGAGAAAAAAAAGTCAGGAATAATTAAAGATGACATCTGCTGTCCAAACTTCTGACAGAAGCATCTTTGATAAATAATTCATCTTAAAAATCTTGAGAGGTATGAATGGGATGGCAAACGAGGTGCTCCTCTTCAGCACACAGGCCTTCCTGGGTGACCTCCCAGGGCACAAGAAGCTTATAATATCCTGGAGGGAGCAGAAAGAGAAAAGAGTTTTAACAAATTTGTCAATGAAGCTGTCAAGTATGGGTACATGCTATAATCAGGCACTTGCATACTTCACAGCAGATACTATTATGCAATTCATGAAGTATCAGTAGCTTCCCACAATGAATTCAGGGAAGAAAAAGCAAAGTATCAGACTCGACTTACCAACCACAACAAAAAAGCCATGCAATACATTAATAAGTGTTTGCACAGTGTGTGTCCTTCATGCAGGATTGCAGTGACAAATATCCATGCAGTTACAAAATACATGACATTACCCTATTCAGACCTCAGGGAGCATCCTGCCATGAATTATTTTTAGATCTGGTGGTGTACACATTCTGAGTGCTCTTATCAGAAGGTCCCATCGAGTGAAGTTCCAGCACCAAACCATTTTCTATCTTTGATTTGGAATAGTTTGATTTTAAATATTTTGTTATACTTCTTTTCAGGGGTTGTGTCCTTAAGAGCCTGAAGGAGATCAGGGAGCTGAGTCTTCCAGCAGTGCAATTCTTTTGCTTTCTCCAGCATTTACTCTCATACACACCAAGTGAAATATTTGCAGTAAGAATGTTGCCTCTTTTAACCTTATATCCTTCTTCCTAAAGCTCTCCACTTCCCTATGCTAGGAGGTCTGTAACAGACAAATGCAGAAAAAAAACCCTTCTCACAGTTAACAAGTAATAAGGAACCTTCATAATGGAAAATTATACAACTGAAATTTTAACAGATCCAATCTTTTGTAAATTTGGGCTCTTAACTGAAGAGCAGTTCTGGATAAGAAGATACAGATCAAATATGTGCACATAAAATACATATAAATTACATATACTAATTTACTGCTTTGGACTAGATTAGCCTGTATGAAAATTCCTTTTAAGAGAGGATTGAAAAGAAATACATCTCTTTGCTGAGGGTACTTTGGCTGATCTCAAGTAAAAAAATTATTTCAAAGAGGTATTTTTCTGCAATAGGCAACGTATTGATGTGGAAGTGAAAAGTGCTCCGGGCTGAGGAGGGGCTCCCACAAGCCTTGAATTTGACAAATTCAAACCAGTAGCAGAATGGTTCATCAGGAAAGGTGAGGCAGATATGCAGAAAGACATCTGAACATGGCCCACAGTAAGTTGCTCCTTCCTTACCCTTTGAGACCCTGAAATATAGTTTTCACTGTTTTGTATTTTTTTCCATTTGTGTGTTATATGGGTCAATTACATTAAACTTTGGATATTTTCCCATCTACTTGCCAACCATCATTTACTTAACATAGATATTGATTTTTTTGTCTCGGATGATCAGAGATCATCTGACAGACCCTTAAAATGTCTAGCTGACTCTGCCAAAGGAAAGCTCCACACAGATCCTGTTAGATTGCCATTACTTTACTATGGGGGAAACATTTTTATATCTGATTTTACTTGCCTTCCTCTTCTGCCAGAAGAGAAGACATGAGCTAAATCATGCTTACCCTCCATCCTACAGAAGCAGGAGCAAGAGTGTATAAGATTACTCACAACCAGATTTAATTAGGACCCATTTTGGCTGGCCAAACTGACTTGAAAGAAGGGAGAAAGGGGAAAAAAATACCCAGCTCAGTTCTACACAGAAGATGTTATGTACGAGTGTATGTGTTGAAGTAAAATCCCTAAGGGCTTTTTTTGACTTGGAGACAGGCAGTGCTTAATAGAGACTTTACAGTTTGTTAGAAAAAAACACCTATGCAGAGACAGTCATAGACATTTTCCTGTCTCACATTTGTACTCTTGCTACTGAGGCTGAGGTACAATGTTTGTATCACAGAAGTATTTAATACTTTACACATTGCTAAGGGGCACAGGGTTTTAGAAGGTGTTTTGTAAGAGCCTCCAGCCCAGCCGCTCTTGTCTCCCTTCAGTGACATCCCAGGAATCCTGTTCAAATGGAAAGCCTGGAAACTCCTGAGGTGCACCTGGAGAGTAACCACTCTTTTGCTGCTTTTATAATCTCTTGATTGCATGTGCACCTTACCCTTAAAAGTCTAAGCACAATCGTGCGTTTTGACAGGAGACCACACTCCAGTTTCAATTTGCTTTCCTTTATTGGCTGACCTGGCCCATCGCTAAGGTTGCATTCCACAAAGATGAGAGCCTACTGTGCCTCCTCCTAAACAGCCAGGGGATTACACACAGTCAAAATTAATGATCAAAATTAATGTTAGGGGCAAGTTCAAGGCTATTAACAAAGAGGCTAGAAATAAGAAGCCTCTTATTGAATGCCTTCTAATATTCTGATTTATGAGATCAGCTAACCAAACTTACTAGGGCAACACAAAACTTCTGTTGGGTACCATTTAAATCTTGTCATTTTGCAGACACTTGTCCTTTGAAGAAAAAGGATGGCTAAATTTGGTTACATAAAATACAAGCAGACTCAGACTTTTGTTTTTGAGTCAATCCATAGACCTGAAAAAAGAAATAAAAAAAAAAACACTTGTAAAGAAATGTCACAGCTACTCTTCCACAAAAATAACTTCTGCAATTTGTGTTCTCCCCATACTGTACTGTAGCTGTGATTCAGACAGGAAGAAGTCTCATTTATATGGACATTCACATCTAGAAATAACAATGTTGAAAAGAAGCAGGAAATATATTTCTCAAAATAAATGAGAAAAATCCACTTCTCTTATGGCCGTGATGAGACTGCTTTTATGCAGTTTTATATAGTTTTCATGTTTAGTGAAAGAGGATATTCTAAATTAAAATACAATTATTTTACCAAGAAACATACCCTTCTGCCCTTGCAAGAATGGCCCATAAGCTGAAGAGCTGAATGTGGCAGATGTTATTGAGCAAATAATTGCCTCCTTCAGAGAATGTCATATTATGTCTCCTATACAATGTAATACAATTTATTTCATAATGCATTTTCACAGAAATACCTTGCTATTCGCAGAAGTTATGTAATACTGAAGCAGCCTATTGTGGAGACCTTCAATGAAATGGAAGCTGTGTAAATGCAGATAGATGAAAAAGTGAGCTCACAAAGTTTGTGCGTCAGCATTGAGGGTTCTGGTCTCAAGCTGGGAGTTGCCAATGAACAGAAAGTTGCAGGCAGCACAAGAAATCTGAACTTCCCTAATGCATCATTAAAGACGGCAGGAGGCAAAGAAGTGTGGAGCAGGGTGGGGTGGGGTGGGGTGGGGAACCTCTGCAAGCAGCAGAGAGGAGAAAAACAGGGATGAATTTCAAATGGAAGAACAAGCAATGCTGGACTGATGGAAGGCTGTAGTTAGGAGACTAAGAAAGATAGAGGCAGAAAGCAGAGCACTGTGTAGGATGTGAAAAGTCCTGAAAGAGACTGCTTTGTAACTATAAGAATTCACAATCACAGGGTCACAGAATGGTAGGGGCTGGAAGGGACCTCTGGAGAATGTCTAGTTCAACCCTCCTGCTGGAGGAGGTTACACAGGTATGCACCCAGATGGGTTTTGAGAGTCTCCAGAGGAGACTCAACAAGCTAACTGGGCAGCTTGTTCCAGTGCTCTGTCAGCCTCACAGGAAAGAAGTTTCTCCTCACATTTAGGCAGAACTCCCCAGGCTCTGGTTTATGTCCATTGCTCCTTGTCCTATCACTGGGCACCGCTGAAAAGTGTCTGGCCCCATCCTCCTGACACCCACCTTTTAGATATTGATAAGCACAGATAAAATCCCCGCTCCATCTTCTCTTCTCCAGACTAAACAGCCCCAGGTCACTCAGCCTTTCCTTGTAAGAGAGATGTTCCAGTCCTCTAATCATCTTTGTAGCTCTCCATCAGACTCTCTCCAGGAGTTCCCTGTCTGTCTTGAACCAGGGAGCCTCACAAGGGCAGAGTAGAGGGGGAGGAGAACCTCCCTCGATCTGCTGGTCACGCTCTTCTGAATGCAAATAAATGGGTGCATCTTACAGGACCATGGTTATGTGACCTGGTGTGTAGTGCTATTATTGAAGACTTTACAGACAAAATGTCCTGTGAGAAAATGAAAGATTGTAGGAGCCTCCTTAGCTGGCTGGTGAACGTTCACTGAAGACATGGGCACTGGGAGCACAGAAAGTTACCAAAATGTTAGTTCCACTAGGCACCTGCAATGGCAATTGCAAAGAAACTTCTGGTTCCTGGACAAAACTGGTTTGGGGTTTAGGATGAATATCTTTTTTTTTTTTTTTTTTTCCTCCTGAATGGAAACTAAAGCAAAATTTCCTGAAAAACTAAAGCTCTGACTTTTGTCCAGCTCCAGAAGCAGTATTAAGTCTCGAGAACCAATTGCATAAACTAAGCCATGGAATAATGTCTGAACAACTCGGAGTAGCAGGACATGGTGATGTTTCACTGCTGATCTTGACCTGTGGGACACACCCCGATTCTGCAGAGCTGTTCTAGAGACAAATGAACTGTAAGAGCACGTCGTGCCATGATTGCACGCTGGTGGTATTTCCCGAAGCGATGCGATGACACCGTGGTAGGACCATTAACCCATCTGTCACTTTCTGTATTTGTCTCAAACTGACAAAAGGGCTGTGTAAATGTGACTTCGAGCAACACAAATCCAGCCCTCTGGATGTGACATAAAAAGGCTGTTGGTACTGAAAAGAGGGACTGACGTGACATAGACTTATGCTTGAAAGTAGAACCCTTGCTGGAGAACATTTAAATAAAGATTTGTCAGTCCTCTCAAGCAATTTGAGATTATTGCTAAGACACCCAGAAGATCGCTGTGATTTTTTGACATATTATACAAAGCATCACACCAGGCATCAGAATAAAACAACTTCCTCCAAGGCCTTATCTTTCTAAAACAGAGACAACCAGTTATCTGTAGACACATCTGAAAATACTGCTGCTGCACTGGTAGTTTTAGAAACACGTTCAGAACTGTTAGGAACAGCATTTTGATAATACTGTTGTTCACATCTCAGCCAAAATACCCATTTCCATTAACTGAAATTCTGGTGGATTGAGGACTATAGATTTTGGCTGAAAGCAGATATAGAGATCAGACCCATCCATCCCTTTCATATTTATTTATAAAGATAAAAGTATAATTTATATGTGTATTGTCTCTTTTCTTTATAATGTGATACTTCTTTACCATGTAACTGAATCTCTAAAGTTGCAACAAGTGCTACTGGAACAGTCTTCTGTAACATTCTTCTTCTTCCCATATCTAAATAAAGATATAAATATCCAGTTCCTGTGTTCAGATGACTGTAGCCTGAGGACGTAATAACTAAATGTGTATATGCAAAATTTTCTCTTTTTTTCTTTCTTCCTTTTTGTCCCTTTTATTCCTAATTCATTGAAGTACACATGGAACACAATTTTCTGCTGCCTTTTAACAGATTTTGGTCTGTGGAAGTGTCATCCATCTTGTAATGTAAATATTGAATAATTACAGAACAGCTTCTAGAAGTGAAGAAAAATAGAGAACGTTTTCTGGAGCTCAGAAAAAAAAAAAAATCTGCAGAATGTCTGCTAGGACACTGATACTTAGCACCAGCATATAGAAGTAAATAATAATGAGAATTAGTATTTAGAAGAGCGCTAGACCAGTGACAGACTTAAGACTGCCAAAGAAATTCATATTGCAATGCACCCAGTAAGCACTGCCCTGCTTTCCAAACATTGTTTCACTGAGAAAAGGACTCGAGATGTTAACTCTAGAACATTTAAGGACAGAGAAGATGAAAAATCCAGCAGTTGCCTAAGAATTACTAACCAGAGGCTAAAAATAGGAACTAAATTCAGAGGGTCCACAGTGTTCCTAGTTTGGTGACACATTTTTTCCCCAGCCCCTATCTAGTGTCTCAGTGTACCTCCCTCCCCCAGTATCCATCTTTTCATT
>NW_008585775.1:0-28058 GCF_000691845.1 Merops nubicus | reverse complement strand
TCAGCAGGACCATGCCTTTATTTGGATGACAGTGAGTGCACCCTGAAGGCTGGCACGGACATGAAGAAGGGAGCAGCAGCTCAACCCGTGCCCGACACCGCGCTCAGCTCCGCCAGCCTGTTCATCTCCAGGCTCAGACAGCTGCCTTGGCACAGCTGAAGGAGCAGGACAGGGGGTGACAAGCCGGTGAAGCAGGAGCAGGTGGAAGGACATGGGTGGAAGGAATCTGCAGCTAGTGCTGCCACCAAAACTGTACATCAACCAGGGCCTTTGGTGGTGTCACTCTCTAAAGTGCAATCAGAGCAGAGAGAACAAATTGGAGGAGGGCTTGTGAAAGCTTGTTGTTTTTTCCTACTGTCTAAAGAAAAGTTATCACCTCCCCCTAAAGCCTTGTCTAACAAATAATATGTTCTATCTGCCAAGTTTTCTTTCTTTCTCTCTCTTTTTTTCCCCCCAAACACCTCAATCATCCAGGGATAAGGGAGCAGCAACAGTATTTATTTTATTTCCCTAAGTGTAATCTCTCTCCACAGCAGATGTGACAATTTACTGCCAAAGTAAGTTCATCACACAATTAGCGGTGTGAAAGGAAAGCCTATTGTGTACCCTAATGGTTTTTCTCACCATTAGCAGTTAATAATTACCGACTCCAGCTTCGGGGTGGGTGATGTGGGGGGGATGGTGGGGGCCAGGCCAGGGCCCTGCATCCTCACTCCTTTGCAGCCCTGCCAGCGCTGTTCTGCAGCCACGGGGGACAGGGGCAGGAGAAGGTGCTTCCTGATGAATCCAGGTAAAGACACTGCTTTGTTCTCCCAGACCCAGAGAGCCCCATCTCCCCAGGTGGCCAGCACGGCTGTGTCTGGATTGGCAGACCTGAGACCCCTGAAGTTTCCCAACTCATCCCATGCAGATTGATCACTTCTCCATTGGTGGCATTTTGTATGAGCTGTTGCTTTATGGTTATAGTAATGACTCTCCTATAAACTTTTATTGCATTTTCTAATACTGTTTCATAAATATTACTAGCACAATACTAAGTTTAGCATTTTATATAAAACCCCATGAAGTAATAATAAAGATTGTTAAAATGAGACCTTTAAACTACCCAACATATTTTCATCCAAATCACATTCTAGTAACTGACCCTGCCTTGCTTTTTTTTGGTGCTATCAGCATTTCCTATGACAGGTACACTGGGTCCCTGGTGAACAGCTGTCTCTGCTGCCATTGCTAACTTTTCTGCCTTTTAAAAAGAAATGCTATTTTGGGACTGTTTATTTTTGTTGGACTGGGGCGAGAGTTGGTTTTTCACTGAGAAATGACAGAGATTGTTTTTTTTCTGGTAGAACTACAACAAAGAACTAATATAAAGTCAACAGAACTCCCAAAAGAGTCAATACATCAGAAATTTATGAAGAGCCAACTAAGAGTGTAAAGTTAATGAGCATATATTGAAGCCTGTTAAACCACCATGTACATGCTTCTCATCTGGGAGTAAGGCAACCTTCAAACTACATTAACCTAAGAGTACTTTACTCCAAACAAGGGCATGCACACTGGAGTTTAAAGGCTTTTATTTATGCCCATTAACTTTACTCGAGCTGTTTGCACTCGCCTGCTCTTCTCTAGGCAAGCCTTGGTGCTGCTGCTTGTCTCTCTTCTTCTGCTCCATGCCAACCTGCACCCAAAGCAGCAGTCTGGCTTTTCCAACCAGAGGGCCACAGTTGTCCCCAAGCCCCAGTCACCGGTTCACTCTGCCTGTCAAACACTGCTTGTAGTAGGGGACAGAGTGGTCACTCTGAGGAGCCTGCCACCACACACTCCCTGTTCTGTCCTCTGCTGCAGAACAGGCTCTCTCCTTCCATCCTCTGTAGGGAGGAATAAGACATATGGGTTTGATCTCTAACTCAGATGCTTAAAGTGGGTGTGCAAATAGCATGGCCTGTCTCTTGGGACATACTGGGGAGCTGAGAGGCAAGGAAAGCAGTAATGTACTGTTCAGTGAGATGGGTTGAGTGCCCTGGTTGACATTCCAGGATAGTAGGTAAGAACTCTACATTACCCAGTTTAGAAATGAGTAATACTTATTCATTACTGACATAACGGGAAGCTCTTTGTGTACTTAGATCAGGAAATGGAAAATAGTTTTTTAATACTTGAAAATACGTGGGCAGTGTAAACCAGAGTAGCTGGACACAAAGCAATTTGAAATCCCAACAAGCAGCTTGTCACAACCATGTAACTGGAAAGCTCCAGGTAGCTTTTACTCCTGCCATAGTCAGATGCATCATTTCTCAGATCAAGGTTGGCTACAGCATAGTCACATACGAACTCCCTTTTCTAGTTCTCCTGCAGCCTCTGCTCCTTGCTGGACTCTCCCCCCAAGCAATGACACGTCACCTTCCCTTGGAAGTGTTGCAGAGCTCAATCCTTTCCCTTTTCACTTACTCCTTCCATGAACCAGTAGGCCTACCAAGCAAGTCTGATGTTTATCTAGCTGCTATACTCTGGTTGGTCGCTGCTGAGACCTTGGGTTGACCTACCAGCTGGGGAGAGGCTGCATGCAAGCAACATGATCCAAATATGCAAACACGCTTATGCACATCCCAGGCCTAAAACCTCACTGCCAGCAAGCCTTCCCTTTGGGAACATTTCATGGGCTGTCAAGACAGTTTGCACAGAAAGTTAATAAGGACTGCCATATTTGTTGTCATAATAATGGGATTGTGTGGTATCACAGGTGACTGATCATTTTCCTTTGATCAAAATAACTGTTGTGCTGAGTGGATGTGAGAAAAGAGCCTCCTAAAATCTGCCCCTCTTTCTTCCAGCTCCTAATCCTCTTTGGTGTGCTCAGAAGGAGGATTGCAGTTAGTGAGAAGGGAACAGTTAATCCCTCACTTTGCAGTGGTTCAGACCAAATCCACTCTTTTGCCTCATATCACTTCTCATAAGACGCTGCACCCACAACATAGCTGTCTTCACCAGCTGTCTCTCTGGGCCTTGTGCTTTGCTTGCCAAGCTGGTAATACACTGTGTTCACAGGAAAGGCTGGAAGACATGGAACAGGGCTGAGGAATAACATCTCATCAAGAAGATTCATTCATCGTAGGCTATTTAGGATTTGAAATTGGCAGCAGCTATTCCTCAAAAGATAGATTGCAATGCTGCAGAAAACAGGGTGAAAAGAAATTTGAGAGGTCATCTAATCTGTGCCATCTCAAAAGGGCCATCCCTGGCACATTTATCTGACCTGTTCTCAAAAGCCTTCAAAGACGAAGTGCCCATGATCTATCTCTCTGGGAGTTGTTAGATCGACAGTCCCTGGGATGTGGAAACAGGCACCTCTAGCTCCCTTCCCCAGGCAGCTGGGGAGCATCACAGTAGCAGTGCACAGCTCCCACTTGTGACTCCACAGGCTGGGAAGTGCTGTCTGATGGTAGGGGAAAGCTGGCTGCTACATTTCTCAATGCGGGGTTGTATGAAGTGGTTACAGCAAAGAATCCCCCTTCAGAGCAAATCCTCTCACACACAGAAGCCCTCAGAAGATGTTTTTTTCTGGCTCACAAGTATCTCTGCTGAGCCTGGAGCATACTGCACCATGTGGGAGGACTTCACCCCATTCTAAGCTTCCTCATAATTTCTATGTCCATTTTAATACATCAAATCAGGGATTCTAGCAAAGCTAGATGAAAGAAAAAGTGCTAATTTGTACTTTTCAGAACAAGGAGTTACTGGACAACAGTCATGCATTAAGTATCATCTTCTAAAAAATTTATTTTGTAGGTTCTTCCTCCCTCGCACCAAACCAATGCCTGCACAAAAAGCCTTCCCTACTTTTTCCAGCCCTTGCACACTGCCTTATTATCTGCACATCTCATCCATTTGGGTATTTTAAAACAAGGCTGCAGCTGCTTTCAGTGGATTTTTTTCATAAAAGCAAATTGCTGCTTATTGTTTTCAGTCTTCTCACTTTGCAGTGCATCAGCTGATGGCTGGGCTGCATTTTCCCACCCTGAGCACTACACTTAATTGTCACTCAGAAGTATCTGTAACACTTCAGTCTCCTCCTGCCATTCTGGGTTTCTCATCAGACTGAACTAGCTCGTACACGGTGATTTGTTTCCTTTTAAATGATGCTGATTAAAAAGAAATCACAATTTGATACCATGCCACTTGGCAACGGTGAACAAAGAGCAGCTATGTTCTTCTGAACATGGTCTTTCACAGAAATGAGAAACAAGCATTTTTCCCCTTCACTGCTCTGCCTCAAGTTTCATATGTATAAATACACACCAGGCTGCTCAGTACCCTTCCTGCATAGCCTCTTCACGTCTAAGGAAACAGAATTAATCTCCTTGCAGACTCTCTGCTATTAATTGTTTATAATGCATGTATCTGAAGGAAACACAATGATATCTCAGCAAACATTTCATTTACTTAGAGCAGTAAGTGCTCTAGAAAGTTTGTTTGAGCTGTTCCCTCATGGCTAAAACAAGCCGACTTCATACTTTACAATGCTGTACTGCCTTGGGACTTAGTTCAGTAGACATATATTTAAAAGTTACATAAGATTAAATTTTTATACCGTTGAAGCGAATTGGCTTTGTAATTAAATTTGTTTTTGGTTGTCTTTTGTTTTGCTTTGTTAATCCAGAATGCTACTTAGCTTACATTTGCATTTGGAAGCTGAAATATAAAAGAATAACAATACGGTGTGTGAAAGCTCTGTTAAAATTTATTTTCTAAGAAAACTTATCGTTTATTTGTAATCATGTAAAATGTTTTAAAATCGAGAAGGAATTCTGTCTCCTGAATTTTTATCTGTTGACAGAAAGAGAATTCATTAATGTAGAAATCATATCCATAAGTAAGGAATAGATATGTCTCTATCTCTTCTGAGTGTGAGCACTGAATATCGTATGAACTCAGTAATATTGGAAGAACAGGAGATGTGATGGCTACATTATGCATGAACCTGGTACAGTTTGCTCCTTCAGACTTTGTCAGCTTACTTGTGCTTTTTCATTCCTTTTACAGCAGAGATCAGAGAGCAAAAGATTCCCTTGGCAGGAGAGCTAAATTGGATAATAATATATCAAGGGTAATAGGAAGGGGGAAGGGAAGAGGGAGGGTTTCACTCAACAGCCTTCAGAGATGATCAGTGCAAAGTTAACACTGAAATAGCAGTGAGTTCACATTTCTGCAAATTCCAGTTTGCTGTCCCAAATGTATTTTTTAAGTCTACCAATGGTGCATACAACACAAGAAAATCTCTGGGGTCAATGAAATTATTTCTCTGCCAGGCTGGAATTATTCCCAAGAAAATATTTACTACTATCATGTTTTGTTACTTTAGAATGTCCCAAGAAATGTTTCACTTGAAATAGTAAAAATCCTATTCTGAACAGATGAAATGTAGCTTTTTAATATTTAAATCTTCCCAAGTCGTTCCTTCCCTACATCAGAGACAGGATACTGGATAGTTTCACTGCTACCAGTTCCTTTGCTTTTCAACTCAGGAAAGCATTCTTATTCAGAGCAGCTCTTAAATAAACGTTTAAGTGCTTTCTTGAATCAGAACCAAGATTGTCACTCTCTGTATGACATATATTGGGCTATTTTAAACTTTACTTCTTTTTTCCTTTGGCTTTTGCAGTTTGGATTTTTTTTTTGTTTGTGGGTTTGTTTTTGTTTTGTGTGGTTTTTGTGGATTTGTTTTAGGTGGAAGAGTTTTGTTTTGTGTTGGTTCCCCACGCCCCCCGTTTGTTTTCTTGTTGTTCCTCTCCAAGACATTTCAATGGTGCTCACCACTCTCATATCCATCCACTTAATTAGAAAAGTTGTAGATATTTAACTTTGCACTTTTATCTGCTTCATTACAAGAACATTACTGTGTGAGGCTGGGTCAGATCTCTCAGCAGTCACCATTCACATCAGTGGAGCCCATGCTTCCTGCTCCATCAGACAAAGGGTGAGGAAAAGGAGAGAAGCACAGGCCTGCCAGCAACATCACCCAGGTGTTCCCACAAGTGGTGGAGGAGACTTCAGAGCCTTTGGTGTGCGATTAAGTGGAATGAAAGAGGACTGCCTATTGCTTACAGAAAGCACAAAGCAAAGTAACAAATCATCCACCAGCTGTCCCTCCTATCGTATACATTAACTAAGACTGAGTTTTATTCACAGAACAAACTGAAATCCATTCATTTCTACCACATATCTTATGTGAAGGGTAAAATTAGTCTTTGTCACCTCTTCCTGTCTCTAATCCATCAGTGGATTCTGCTGCTCTTTTCCACAATTTCAAATATTCGTTTTGGATTTGAGTTAGGATCACGTGGATAACAACACTTCTGTTGCACAGTCTCTTGTTTGCATAAGAGCTGAATTAGCTTTTTACCTGAGTGGGTACTACCACAACTGTGATGTCATAATTCTGTTTTCTAATTATATTCTACTATTTGGTTTGCAAAGCACAAGGTGATTGCAGAGATAGGTTAAAATAATGAGTATGAGAAGGTGGAGAAGACCTTCAGTCCTATGACTCACAACCTCATGATTATTTAAAAGTTCTCATCTTACTCTATGTATTGATATGCTGTGCTAAACTCCTGAAAAATTAAAATTTTAGGAGAAGGATGATTTCACATTATATTATTGCTTAATGAAATGACAGAACCTTCATATTCAATTAGATAGCTTCTTGCTTTTAGCCAAAAATCAGGCAAGAGAAACAGTATGACTTTGAAAGATCGCTTATTGACACATTTCATCCTCCAAAACTATACAAATTAAATGAATGAGACTCTTTTCTCCTTGTGGTTATTCTGAGATACAAACAACTGATGCAAGGACAACTTTTACAAGACTTTTTCCTGGGTATTTAAAGTTCTGAAATTCTGACCAGCATCCAGACAACCTTTCCTAAATGTGGCAGGAGTGAGAATTTAAAAAATGTCCTACATTTAAAAGATGTATTTCACAAAGATACACCACTAGATCCTCCAAAGGAAGAAGTCACTAGCACAATTAACAGTTTAGAAAACCTGTCTCAAGCAGCATACCTAATATATTAACAGTGCATTGTTCATTTTCAGCCTGGAACCAGGCTCCAGGTACATCATTACCTGCTATGTTTTATTCTGACTGCAGCATTAGAAAGAACACTGTAATTATAATCCACGTTTACCTTCAATAACATGGATTATTCACCAGCCTCCAACACATAGCTTCTACAAACACTATATGGAAATTGTTAAAGATTATATATAAAGATACTAATTACTAATAAAGCCTGCAGAGGTCCTGTGACAAAATACCAGTTGCAATCACTCAGAAACAAGTTTTTAGAAAAGCTTCATCATCTCATTACATACAAGCTTCTGTTACCAGAAGCTGAGTGTTAAACAAAAGCATTGACCCTTGCAGAGAAAAGGGGCTGAAGATTCTACATTGACTTCCCAACTACTGCTCCTGCTGCTGAGCAGAAGTTTTGCAGCAACAACCCCAAAGTTATCTAATTCAACAGCAAATCCAAGTCAAATTAACACAGTACATAAAAATAACCCCAACTGTCACTTCAGAAATAATGCCCCTGAAATGAGAAGTGGACACTTCAAATCAATTTGACCTGCATGAATAAGTGTCTTTTTAGATAGTACTAGGGTGTCCAGACTCTCATTTCAGCTTAGAAGTTCTGGAATACAGTGAGTTCATGAATCTATAATATGCATGCAGACTGCATTCAAAGTTTAATGGGGAAAAAAAAGAAAATTACCAAATTATGTATTTTCTTTGTTTCAAACAAAAAAAGCTGCTATGCATTTCTGCCTAGCTAGGGACAGCTTATCATTGCACACCAGAAAATAAGCTGTATACTCACCAAAATGCAATTAACTCCCTAGCCACTGAAAACCCTCATACATGGTGTTTTCAGAGAGGAACTCAACATTTTCAGTCTTGCTCCTCATTACCTTAAGAATAAGGAAGTATCTCCTTGTCAGCTGTGGTGTTTGGGCCCCGAGTGCAGGCAGTGATCGGTGTCACAGCTTGTGCCAGAAGCTTGAGACAATTCTGGGTTAAGTGAACTGGGTAGAAGATCCAAAAGTACGGACTCGTGTGGTGTGAAGTCCATGGTCTGAGCCACCACCCACCTCACCTTCGGCTGTGAGGGTTTTGGAAAGGGCACCAGGCTGAGACCCCGAGTCTCAGCGCTGCTCACGTACAGTGACGGCGCCGTGCGGGCCCTGAGGGCGGGGAGGGCACGGCCACGGTCCTTGGAGCCTGTGGGGCCCTCACCCTGCACAGCATTTACCGCTAAGTGGAGCCCCGGGAGGGGTCACCGGCACCCGCCCCTTGGGGGTTGTGTGTGGGGACAGGGGACGAGCAGGCCCTGTCCACGGGCGGGAAGGGCACGGCCAGGCCAGGCACGCTGCCTGCTGCGGGGCTGCGGCCCCAGCGGTCACAGTTGGTGGCTGTGGAAGCCCACCCAGGAGCCCAAGAGCTCCAGGAAGTTCTGTCCCAGCCCTGCCATAAGGCTGCGCCAGGGGAAGGTAACACTGAATTCAGCCTGGAGCTGGACAACACCAGGAACTCGGGAGATGAAGGAGACCAGACCCTTGTCTCTGCTCAGACAGAAGGAAGACCCTTCCCCCATAGTGCCCCTGCATAACAGATAGAAGAACACGAGTAATGGACAGCATCCAGGAGAACCCACCCACGTTAGGAACAGTGCCACTGGAAAAGCACATAAAACATCAGTAATTGGAGGCTGCCTATCAAGAGGCAGTGAACAACTCATTTGCTGTCCAGACAGCGTCTCTCAAGAAGTTTGCTGCCTACCAGGAGGTCACATTCATGATATCAAGGAGAGGTTGCTGAGCGTGGTGAACCCTACAGAGCATCATCTGCTCCTGCTATTCCACATAGGGTCTACCGATACTGTGACAAGGCAACTCAGAACCACCAAAGGAGACTATGTTCCTTGGTGCAGCATTAGAAGGATTAGGAGCACAGGTGGTGGTCTCCTCTCTCCTCCCAGGGAAGCTGAGAGGTGCAGTAGATTCTCCAGAGGGGAGGAATGCCACCCATCTAGAGGGACCCAGACAGGTGGGAATGGGCCTGTGCAAACCTGATGTTCAAGACAAAGTGCAAGGTCCTGCATCTAGGTCCTGAATTTGGGGCAACCCCAATATCAGTACAGACTGGGGGATAGAGGGATTTGGAACTTTGGTTTAAATCTTAATAAAATGTGGTAAGATCATCTTTTTGTAGGGGTTGCCCAATAAGTTATTTGCATGTAACTGAAAAAGAAGGCAGCACGAAAGATTTGCTGTATCTAAGTAAAAATAGTGGCTCAGAGTAGGATCCATTCATAATGAGTAAGAACCATAAGATTTTCAGTGTTTTTGACTGGGAGCTTTGTTAAAGCAGCAGTACACAATTCCTAATTACAATGATTATACAAAATAGTATAATAAATCCTATTAGACAAAAAAAGTCAGGGTGTTCTGTTTTTAAAATCCAATTTAGTCTAAAGAATGAGAAAAGTGATCTTTTGTCTTTAACAACTTGGCGGAAATAAACTGGATTTTAATTAGGAAAGAAGTATGATGAAATTAAAGCTAAAGGAAGAACAATGCCTTAAAAGTAGCTGAGAGTGTTTTTGGTTTTTTTTTTAAAGATATTTCTACTTTTTTTTCAAACTGGAAATTGAATTAAGGAGCCCAGAGTTATATATGAAAGATAACTACAGAAAAATGTTCAACTGGAGAAGTGCTTTAGGAGTCAGCTGGGATATATTCTTCAAGTTTTAGTTTATGCCATGGAAAGCATCCACAGCTGTCACGTGTGCACACAGGAATGATCCGTGCCTTAGTTTTAGCATGGGCAGCTCCTGCCAAACACCTCCTACATCATCTCTGCCACGACTCATGGTGCTCAGCCTCCATCCCCTGTCTGGCCATCCCTCCTGTACCTGTGCTTGGGAACAGGGCAAAGCTGTCTGGGAGGAGGTGGCGGGTGTTTTCAACAGATGTGACAAGCAGGGTGGAGTGCCACAGGAGGAAGCTCAGCAGGTTGGAATAGAATTAGACATATTGTGATGTTTTGGCAAAGAACTTCAGCAAGAGAAGATGAAAGGAAGAGGACATAGCACCCGAGCAGCAGTGCAGGCTGCCTGGGAGGGTGGCAGCCAGACAGGTATGTGTATTTGGGCATGCCCATCTGCATGCCCACAAAGCCCAAGTTCACCTAGAGCCAACCTCAGCCTCTTTTCCCGCTAGCACTGCTGCTAGCACTAGTGGCCTTGATCTGACTAGAACACGACAAGGCAGGGCTGGAGCCGTGCATATTAATATCCCTCTGATTTTGCAGAGGAGGAGGGTGCAGGAACAGAAAAAAAAAGTAATAAATAAAAGAGAGAGACAGAAAAAGGAAAAAAAATCCCAGGCAGCAGAAACATTTCTGTCTGGAAAAAAGAAAGACTCCTTACTGAGATGCAATTCCTCCACTTCTCTGTCGTCTCTCTTCCCCTACTACAAACATTATGGACCACAGACATTCTCCAGCTGGCCATCAGATCTCTTTTTTCTCAGTCTGAATACTTCAGCCACTAAAGTAAGTTCTCCAATGTCTTAATTCACAAGTGCTTTAAGAAGCCAGGTATAAAGAGAAAAGGCAGGCAGCGAGGACATCATCTTGGGCTCACCAGGCTGTGGCTGTGCAGTCCACTCGCTCATTCTTCCCCAGTTCTATGCTCCTCTTTACCTCATAAACTTTGTATGCTCTTTAGACAAGATAAGGAAATCAGAAAAATAAATTTCTCTGAAGAGAAGCCAATCACACTGTCTTCAGCAGGCAGCAGCTCGTAGGTATTCAGACTCTGAGCCTAAATATTTGCCTCTCCATCATGGCATCTTATGCAGATTTACAAAGCTGGGGGACCAGCTCTAGTTTCATTAAACAGCGTGTCCTTCCCTTTCTCACAATACTCTCCCCAGACTGTATTGATTCAGACAACACATAATGAGTGCTGACTCAGATTAAATACAGTCTCGAAAAACACTTTTGTCTCGTGACACAAAGGCAAAGCAAAGACCCTCATGATTTCTACTGTGGCACTGCAAAAATAGAAAAAAAAATACTGCAAATATTTATGGAAGCTTTACAGTTTTACATGAATCAAATATGAACCCCAAGTCCTTACTCATTTGGGAACCTGACAGCGTCTAGAGTAATTTTCAGAAATATACATTAGCTCAGAAATAATTGATTTAGGTTGGTTTAGTGAAGGGTCCTTGGAGCAAGGACCATTTGCCCTTAGGGCTTCAGAATTGCTTAGTCAGACAATCAAATGGAAGCAAAAGTCACATTTGAACTCTATACCTAGCAACTAAAAATAGGGAGTTACATTTCCTATGTGTTTTGATTCCTGCAGAAAAAAAGCCCACACATACAAAAAAGCCCCCAGAGTTAGAAGTGCCTTTTGTCCTGCTTGCAAGGATGAAGGCTTCACACCTATGGATTTGCTGACTTTAATATTTTATCATGAAGGCTTATTGACAATAATAGGCATTTTTCTGAGGGCCCAGTCACGTGATCTGCCTGTCTGTTGCCATACTGACAGGATTATCTGTGCCCTTTAACTTTGTTTCTGCTAAAATGTAAATACTTCATGAGGACAGGGCTCCCCTGAAGACAGCAGTCGCTGTCGGTCGTGACGTTCTTGCATGGATGATTTCTGCCATCGAACACAAACACTGTCCAGAAACAAACCTCCACAAAACTGCCACCTTCTAGAAGGAATGACATGTACTTAGCACAGCATCCTGGCCTGCCAAACTTCTGGTGCTAGGAGCTCAGCTAGCAGGTTTGCCTGCAATACCAGCACAGGCATTTTTGCAGTCAGTATTTTATCGTTTTCCCGGCTGAAGTGTACAAATGGTTTTCTGTTTTTCCTTCTCTCCATTACAAGTCAGCCTGTTTTAATGTGCACAGTTGTGGTTCTTTGTCAGTGGTTTGACATCACACCATCTTCAGAGTACTTGAGAAACATTAATGAAACACAAAAATGTGCTAATCTGTGAAAATAATAAGCATGCTAGAAGGAAGGGAATACATTTATGCTGGTAGTAATTCAGACATCAGTCACCACTCTATCTGCCAACTCACCCAAGCTGTGATCTCCTGGTGTTAAAAAAGGAATGGGAGATTCACCATCAGGTTCATTAAAACATTGTCATCTCTTTTGACGAGCCTTTCTCCATTTAGCTTCTTGGTCAGCTGTTAAGGAAGATGCACTAGTGCAAACTCTCACACTGCACTGAGTTTCTAAGTTACACCTCAGGGACATCAGCGTGCTGTGCTGCATATGGCCAAGGGAACTGCTGGTTCTGCCAGGAACACTGAGCCACCAACGTCTGCCACACCACTAGTGCTCACCTGCCAGCAAAAAAGCAGCACTTACTAAGTTCCAGCTCATAAATATAACTGGGATTGACATTAACTTATGCATGAGATGCAAGCCTTTGCTATCCATGCCCATGACATCAAGAACAACATATGCTCCAGCACCCTACCACCAGAGCTGATGCTACGAAAGGGAGAATGTTGAAGTAGTTGTTTGTGGTGAAATGCCATTCTTACTTAATTACAGATCAGTGTTCAAAAAAATTGCTGTGGAAAGGGCTGTAACAACTACCCAGACAGGGCAGCAGATGGGAAAGAAACGGAGCCTCTACAATGTCATACAGAGCAGGTGGCTGCTTGTTTATGGACTCCTGTTTTCAGGAGAAAACACATTTTGAAATATGAATTATGGAGTACCCCCTATTTACTCCAAAGGAGGACTGGAACTCCTCATCTCCTCTATTAGGTTCCATGGAATAACCAGTGGTTGGGGTTTGAGATAGGAAATGACTCTTTCAAGTTTCTGTATTCCTCAAGAGAAGTCTTAAAAGAAAGGCCTGTGACTCCCAAGACTCAAACCCACACCCATTGCCAGAAGCAAGAAATGGTAGGTCTATATATCTAAACTGAAGTCTTTGGATTGGATCTCAAAATTAGTCTACAACCTTATCAGTGTTAAAATCAGCACAGCACTAATTACTGGAGCAGAACAACCTCTATTGCCACTAGTTTAAATTTTTATCATTTTTGAGGCCATAAGGGACTGATGCCAGGTCTAGTCTTACCTCTTCCATAACACAGTAAGCTCAATTTCCCTCAGGAACCCCTTCACTAGGAATGAAAGGAATCCAGTGGAAGTTACTTCAATGCAGCTTGAAAAATAACTTCACAAAAACTCAAGCATTTTTATCTTAGTGATCAACCCAAATCCCGCTCAAATATCAACTGCTTTCACACAGACCAGTCTTTTTTCTGAAAGCCTGTACAGAAATGTGGCAGAATTTGGTAATATAACGAGCATGCGTGATAAGTAAATGCAGAATATAGCTGGTGGATCCTTGGATTTCTCTAATATATATTGATTCAACACATCAATAGGTCATTTTGCAATTTTCCTAATAAAATATTTAATGCACAAGCAATACAGAAAAATTTTAAGCTACGCAATAAACTGAGCTGTCAAAAGAAAAGAAAAATACAGGACATGTACTATATAAATGGCTGTATATACACTGCTGTTGCTGTTCACAGCACTGGAGTTCCACTACCTGAACACAACAATCCTCCCTTACCCTTCAGGAGCTCAGAGCTAAGAGCCTGCTTTCTCAAAACATTTTACATTCAAAGGCTTCCATAACCAAACAGCATGGAGAAAATTAAGACGACAAGATCATAAAATAGAACCTAATCCATAGAGGTCCAAGCTCTGTGTGTAGGAGCAGGAGGTTGCCTTATAGCCTCTCTCCAAGAAATATCCTTCCTTCTCTTCCATCAGCCCTTCTTTTCCCTCCCACCATCCCCATGCTGGCATATCCCACCCACAGGAATTTCAGAGCTTGCTTTACCTTCTCATTCACATTGTCATGCTCCATCCTCTTTAAGAATGTCACTCAATCTGACCCCCCTTGTTTTAAGTGCAAATGTTCCCAACTGCCATTGGATCCATCCTGTCTTCTCTCACCCTGTTTCTGAAGGAGCTTCCTAGTATTTCTACTTCACTGGTTGTTTTTCATCTACCTCAAAACTTCTCCTACATCTTTTAATTTCATTCATTCCTCTATTCTACTAATACCCCATCAACAGTATTCTGAATTACATGATCAATCTTTCTAATTTTTTATTTAACTAAATTTATATCATTACATAAATGCCTCATGTTTTAAACAAAATATACTGATGGAATATAGTCCTATACTGAAATTTTCCCTTTAGATCCTAAGTAAAGCAGAGGTATTGGAAAAAGAAGAAGCCCTTCTCCATTCCTAATGTGGGTGGTTGAACATGAGAGAAATTGAGAACTTCACCAATCTGGAAGAAGAGCTTGTTTGCCACCCTGAATGAACACACATGCTACCAGAAGTTATTTTTACCTAGCCCATCACTTTCCAGCTAGGAGAGGCTAACAAAAATCTCCTGAGAACTTTGGGTTTGGGAGATAGTGGCTGCAAACTTATGTTTCAATATGCTGCATCCTATATAACTGATCATATAATACAAATTATACTCTCGTCTCTGTCAGAGGTAGAAAGCCAACACCTCAAATGAGCATGTTTCAGAACACTTTTACAACCACAAGTAAATTTAGTTGCATATGCTGGTGCACCCTGGGCAGGAAGCCAACAGAGCATCCCCCGCGACACACGCAGTCAAGTCAGGGAGCATGGCACTCACACACAGCTTGGTTTTACAGCTGTAAACAGGTCCCAGAAATTTGTGCTGGGTGCTAGCTCTGAAATACTTTTAGAAGCAGTTACTGGAAATACTGTTCTTTCAGTAAATAGCACCAATTGAGCACTGTTATTACGTACACCACAGGAAACGGTGCCTTCTCAAAGCTTGGAGCTTAAGCTGGCACTATTATTTTATGCAAATATAATGTTTTTAAGGATGAGGTGGTTTACCTGAAAGTTTCCAGGCACCACAAGTTTTCCATTGTATTGAAGGGTCCACACCCCCATAAACAATAAAATAACCTCTGGAGGTTATTTCAGTACCCTGTGCTCTTCAGCTGATGCCAAATGCTTGCAGACTATGGATTTAAAATTTGACTTACCAGAAAAACTAGCAGAGGTCAACTTTTTTTTCCATCCAATTGCAGTGACCAGTGGCTATGGCAGGAAGACAAATTAGGCAGGGATAAGGATAAAAAGTAGTTCTCTCTTTCTTCTCTTCTCTATCTGCCTGGAGGGAATGAAGACACCTACTTTTGCAGCTCCAATGTTGAGATCCTTTTTGCTTTCATGTGGCTACTGTGAATGTTCTCTGGAGTATTAAATGAGAGGAAGGCATTATAGTTTTTAACTTTGATGCCCCATTAAGATGAATATGCACCTAATGAGCTGAGAAATTACCATTGCTGCTTTTTTTGTACTACTGTACAAGACTAGCTAATCAAGATGGGGGCATGCTCTTTGTGTTCTTAACCCAACAGAGATGGAAGTTAGAAGATCATATTCAAACATATGTTTAATGCAGCAACAATAAATGCAATAATAGCTCCTGCTATGAAAGGAGGATTAAAAGGGCATTTCTCCTTTTATTATTTTTTTTTATTTTAAGAGCTGCAGCAACTATCCCTTTGCAGTTCAGATGGAGTTTGGCATAAAACTGAATGGATATTATTTGTAAGCCAGCTGTCCCCATCAAAATTGTCAGCATTTAAATGTCTTAAGACAAATAGCAACAAAAATAACCATTACCACTAAAAGCACTGATTATTTTGGGAAAAAAAACAAACCAAAACAAAACCAAAAAGCAGTTTAATAGGAACAATTGAACTCTATCAAATGCCCTTAAAGTAGAGACTTAATCCTGCTGGAATTTGAAATATGTCCTTGTTTCTCAGGTCAGGCTCCCTAAGAATGAAGCTGTTATCTAGTGCCACAACATGAGAACCTAAAGCCAATTATATTCCAGCATTATTGACTAATATTCCCTACCTGCCAACTGGAGTATGGAGAATCTTATTCATACTGTGATATGTGAGCATGGATATGAAGCTCCTTTTTCCCCTAAGGGAAATTTTGTAACAAACAGTCAACAGAGCAACACACAATTTTGAAAGTAACAAGTTGAAAATCTAAGAAATAGGATGCAAATAAAGAACATGGGAATTTAGGCAATTTTAATGCCTAAAACAAAGGCAAGTTTGCTTTCCTTTCAAAGATACCTTAGTGGAAAGGTATTTAAGTAATGAAGAGAGCACCACCACACTGATAACTTGTCAAGGTTCATATCCTGGAAGGTTTCAGTTCCCTCTTAGTCCCACAAATGTTTTATCACATAAAATCTACTCAGGTGATGAAGTGTTTGTGGGCCCAAGCCCTGTAAAACTGCTCTGGTGTCCTCACACCGTTGCAAAGCAGGAGTTTCCAAGATGTTGAGTAGCTTCTTTGGTAGCTACAATAGGACAGGAACTCTTTTAACTAAACCTATACAATGGTTACACTATGCTCTGGAAAATGAAACCATAGGGAAGCATGCACCTCTCACAGACAAATGTTCCCTCTGTTCCTGCAAACATTCACTTCCAATGCTTACCAAAGGCAAGGTATTTTTTATGTGTGTGTGTCTTAGTCAAGATGCTGCTGCTCTTATATGTAGCCTGTGGCAGAGGTGACATAAGAAAAAGATTCCTAAAATTTCATTAAAAAAAACCCCAAAACAACATAAAAATCCCAGATGATCTGGTAACTTTATGGGAAAATAACAAGAGGAATGATTCATTTCTGCGGTTTTTGATGTTTTTTTTTCCTTCCAAGAGATTCACTCCAATATTTTCCAAGAATATTTTGCCTTTGACAAAAGTATTACTGCAAAATGTGGTCCAGAGAATTGTATTTTTACCTAGCTCTAGGTCACTGGATCTTTTATTTCACTTACATTAATGCTAGCCCTACAATAGTTCTATGAAATTGGCTAGCCCCAGTGAGGGACTCCGGCCACAGGACTACTCCACTGTATAGAGAATCAGTCTTAGCACATCCTCCTGCTGGAGTTGCTTGGGGAGGGATTTTGAAGAACATTGCTTTAACCCAGGTGTCCAACACTACAGAAGAAGAGGAAAGCACTGCTGCTGATTTGCACGGTCACATTGCCCAGGTCAGGGTCTGCTCACAGCCTTATCCTATCGAGGTGCTCCGCAGCTGCACAAGGATGAACAAATCTTGGGAGAGCTGCAAATGGTGGCAGAAGCAGCTCCTTGCTTGGAAACACAGCACCCTGAACTCTCTTTCTATACAGTGGATGAGCAAAAGCAAGCTCTGCTCATTCAGGGTCTCTGAATTCTGTGTCACACTAACTCCTACTCCTACAGCAACAATCAAAAGGGATGCCACAGGGGAATCAGAACAGAGGAAAACATCTTCTAGAGAGAAAACATCATTCAGAAGGAAGGGGAGAGAAGGAAATGGCATCTTCAGGGTTGTATTTAAGCTGTGATCCCACTTTGAAGATAAGGCTTGGCAAAATCTCACTTTCATACAAGTAATTTGCATCTCGCATGCACTCAGTCACATCAACTCACTGCACAGGAAAAATTAAGCATGATTATTGTTTAATTATCATGAGTTCTGTGCAGCCAGAGACCAGCAATAATCCCACCTAGTGTATCAAAAATGCTAATTAAGGATTAAAGGGTCATAAAGGATTTTAAGGGGAATAATAACAAAAAAGAAGCAGGTGCATTTTAGATAGTTAAAATATGTATTGATTTTTTTTTTTTTTTAGTTTCCTCACCTCTCTTCTATTTCCCAATTAATGGCAAAGTAGAAAGGGGAAGAAAATTATGGAAAAAGGAAGAAGAATTCAAAGTTTGGGATTGTTCAGTACATATTTAAAAGCAGCGATTTTCAAGTGGAAAAAGGGAGAATTTTCACAAAAGTTCATCTTTCATTGACGTTCACATTAACGTTCCAGCAAGCATAAATTTTAAGTTCCAGTGTGTGTAGCTGCTGAGGAGATGCCACAATCATGGCTATAATCTGTTCCACAGAGTTGCTATGGCTTTGCTATAGGTGAGACAGGAAAAAAAGAGTAAAACTCTATTTTAACCCAATTTACTGGACTATCGTGGAGAAGGAGAGAAGGAAAAGGGACACTTAAGTCAGGAAATGAGCTGAATACCTGTGAAAGTTGCAAGATAAGTAGAGAGGTTATAAAGCGCACATCAACCCTTTCCAAAAACATTCTTCTAAGTTATAGTATGCTTTATAAATCAGCTTAAGATTTATTAAAGTCGTTCAAGAATTTGCAAGAAGAAACAACAGGCTTTGAAGAAAATTGAATTATTGTATGTTGTCGGCGGGATGAGCTTACAAAGGCTAGTTTGTTACTAGGGATTTAAGAGAACCTGCTTTGTAGTAGTCAGCATGGGGAACTTCAGTAAATACAATTTAATGAATAAATCCACTGGAACATGATTATTTTACTATCCTGTTACACGATGATGAGTCAGAAAGCATAATTTCCTTACACCACTTTGTAACGGACATTAGACCAAAAATGCCGCCGCGTGCATCCTTCTTAATGTGCAGTGATGCTGCTAAGTACCTCTGTGAGAGAAGCCTTCCAGGGCCACGAGCACTCTCCTCTCCCCAACGGCTCGCTACAAATCATCTCCTGCACCACAGCACAGGGCTTAAAGCTAAAAAAAAATGAATACACCAGTAATTTCCTTTTGACAGTGATTTGACACCCAGCTGGTGGAAGGAGCTAACCACGCAACCTCTACACCTTAAGTTCTGCTAAGAGATTCTCTCAAAACACCCATGGGCTTATGGATTCCTGCTAATAGCAGCGATAGGATGGATGATGAAATTATGGCAGTGTAGAAATGCTCTCTCAATTAATTTTCCATCATGTTAAGGCCATTATCATTTGAGGCCATGTAGTGAAATGGAAAAGAAAAACTCTGAAGCCTTCAATACCTTTGAAAGTTTCACGCACTTAGCACATGATATAATTGCAGGGCAAAGCAGACCAGCCTCTTGAAATAGTTTACCTTCAAACAGAGCTTTAATGGTATTGATTTAAAGCACCGCCAGGCAGATTTGCTTCGGAAACTTAAGCATACATGGACGAAAAAAAAGAAACCAGTATATAGCCCAGAAGGACAGTGGGCAGAGAATCATCTCTCCCCACTAAAAATGGGTTGATTCAAAATTTCTAGGTATCAACAAGAGCTTTTTTTCAACCAGCTTTCACCACAAAGCTCACAGATAACTGTTTTACAGGTCTTTATACTGCACCACTTTGTGTAATGCAGCTGTTTCTCCAAAGAAGTCGCTTCTGACTACAGCTGTTGTCTTCAGTTTTTCTGAGGGAAGATGAGAAATTTTAGAGAACTCTGAAGAGGAAGCAACTCAATGGAAGGGTCCTCACATATACACAGAAATATACAGACACACACATATATGAGAATATGCCTATACATTTATGCAGGCATGCATATAGACAATCACACAGCCACATATAGTAATTCAACAGGACCTATGCATATTTTGGCAAAATGAAAACTCTATCAGAGAACAAGACAGACTACTTTTGCTCCCTTTTCTTCACGAGCTTGCTGTCCCCCCCTTGCTCACTACCTGCCTTCCCAACACAGACATGCCTGTGCCTGGGCATGAGGCAGAGACCTTGGCAGTGGCCAGTGCAAGTGGCAGAGGGACAGTTGAGCTGTGCACAGAAGACATCACTGGTGTGTGGAAGGTTCCTTTTATGTGTCGATCTGGAGACATGTAATTAAGGTACAAGACATGATTAAGAATTAAATCTCAGCCTAAGAGAAAGTGTCTGCTCAGCAGAAATGAGAAGAGCATTTACAGGAAGACAAGCAGCAAGAAAGCAATGGGCCAGAGCTAGCTGGAAGGGTTAAAGACTGTCTTTAACATAGGCAAAGAAAAGACTAAATCCACAAATGAACAAGAGGACAGAATCCTCTCTGCTGTACTTCTGCCTTCTGAAGTTTCGAGTCCCAGGGATAGATCTGGGAGGCATTTACATTTACAGTGCAATTGCAACAGTCTTTTAGATACACACATGCTGCTCTTCATTGACGCATGAAGCATCCAAGGCGATTCTTGTTATAAAGGTCAAAATTCCTCTCAGCTGTAAGAGAAAACGGCATGAGCCCTAAGCTTCAGGGGAAAGCCTAAAGGCTGATACACATGCAAACACACAGTGAGCCTCAGACTATGGTCCCATGGCTTGGTTTCAGCTAAATAACATGAAGAGATGACTGCCTCTAGCTACTCAGCCTCACCCCAGCAGAGTTTACAGCCTACCAGGCTTGTTACTGCTCCCATTCCCTTTGCATCCTGTCACAACAATATACACGTCATTAATACTTCAAACAGGAGTTTTTACTAACCCAAAGGATTCTGACACAGTTGTATGAGGCAATCACAACACAGGCAGGTCTAACAGGGTGGTGTTTCCAGCAACAGCTGGAATAGGGCAGGACGCAGCTTGGTAAGGATGTCTTCCAACGTGGTTCAGGAAACACTAACAAAGATGACTGAACTCCAATTCCAGATTTCATAGCTCTGAATAGAAGCAGGTGGTCAAATGAAAGAATACCCTTTAGCAATGGTTTCTACTGCAAATAAATCAGGAACCAAATTCTACATCAATTTGCAAGTAGTTATGTTGAGATTTGAGTTTGATTTACCTTTTTTTTTCCCCCTCAAGCACTACAAGAAACAGCTCTAAGCATGGCTGGCATTTTGAGAAACTTCAGGTGGAGAAAAGCATTGCTCTGTTTGTAGAGATCATCAGCTTTCAACACAGGAAAAAATACTCCATCTTTTGGAAACATGCTTCTCAGCTTCCTTGGGCAGCAATTGCTGCTGTTACTGACAGCTCAGCAACACAGGAGATGTTTTGCTCTTTTATGTCCATTTCCACTCCCCAAAATGAAGCAACTGGTAAAGAGCACTGACTGAAGGTCCCCCAAGACTTGGGCTCTTGTCTCTCAACATGGTCATGGCCTGGTACTACCACTTCAGTTGCCTTGTTCCTGTCTTCACCTGCCTGAAGGGATTATACAATGGCAGCAAAGTAGATCTCGACCTTATTCCTTGGGCAGCCTCTTTGCTTCAGGTGCCAGCACCTACAGTCCTGCTGCATTAAGGAATATCTATTCTCATTTAATTGTGCAGTTTTACACAGCAAAATGGAGAAGTGTAGACTTGATGTCTACATCAGGGGCATCTTCAGCTTTGAAGACTGTGTAAGTCTCTTAAGCACCTCTGGATGTCAGCCACGTGGAACTGTAAGTTGCCATCTAGGACATGTTATTAGCTTTATTTAAAAAAATGTAACCTGTAACAGAAAAAGCAGATTTCTTACTCAAATGAAAGCTACAAGAGCAATGGCATTCAGATATAAAACCAGCCAGGAATCACTGGTAATAGGGGTGGGGAACACCAAAGTTCCATCCTCAAACCCTCTTTAGCCTTCATATCACACAGAAAGAAGACACAGTGAAATTTTCCCAAGAACAGTGGAACATCACTCTGTTTCTTGCCGTAGCAACTGATGTTTAATTCCAGCGTTTTGAAAGTTAGATCACTGAAAATGCCTACAGCTACTCTATACCTGCTTCACTTCAGTACCCATCTGGTTTGGAAATCTGCCTTTATAGCTAGTTACCTAACTTATTTTTATTCCCAATTAAAAAATACATACCACTGAACCCACGTCTCCTCAACTGACTTGTACATCGCTTTGTTATGTGAGGCAGCTTCAGCCACTTCCAGTAGCCTCAATTTTAACTTGTACACTTCCTCAGAATATCTGAATTCTGTAAAGAAAGTGATGGCACAGACTTTTCAACCTGACAGGACTTTGGCTGGACACACTTGACACAATTCAAGAGCAGGTGGCAGTAGCAAGGATCTCAGTCATGAGAGTTAGCAGCTTCCCCGAGGTCTGCTGCAGCCCAAGGAACTGGAGAATATCATTCCATACCATTACTATAGCAAAACACCATGAGATTTCTGTTTAATTAGAACCAGAATGTTTTGGCATTTCATCCCAATTCTGAATGGACAAGGTTTCTTGAAAACAGAATGTAATGGAGTCAGAATTTGGGGTCCAAGTCAACATACATAACATCACTTAAAGCTAGCCTTCAACTAGTGGTTGAGAACAGTCAAAATAGAAGAAACAGATAGAAGTGCAATAAGAATTTAACATTTATTAGAGGGTAGACTCCAGCCCACTGACTCCCTGCTATGGGACTGGCAGGTTTGTTACAGCCTCATGAGACAGGTGAGGTACAGAATTATGCAAATTCCTTATAGGGTTTGACAAGTCCATTATACCTTTGATGCCTTTAACCTCGTACTACTTTATTGTTCTGAACTTACGTCAAAGCAAATATTCCAGAATAATTGCTTGATAATGTTTGACTGCTGAGACAATGCTGCAGAAGACAGCACTACACTATTCCTTCAGCTTGAAAAGGACAGTACTTTGCTCAGCCATAAGTAGGAGAAAGAGGAGATAAATTAAGTGAAAGCTGATGGTGACATTTTCCCGAAACTAAACTGAAGAACATTCGTAATGACTGATAGCTGAAATCACTTTTGATCTGAAAATTTTTAATTATTGCTTGCTTCTGTATTCCAGTCTGGTGGGGAATGGAAACAAAAAGTACAAAGCAGCAGGAGACACTGGCTGTATTTATGCTTTCATTTGGAAGAGAAGTTTCCGGAGTTTTGCAGAAAGTTTTCTAATGCTTCTCTTTCAGGTTTCAGGACAAAAGAGGTCTGCACTGCACCCAGACAGGCTCAATAAGCAACAGCATGTTTACAGGCTCTCTTGATTACCAAAAGAAACTCAGTGAGACCCTCAAGCTGACACAGGTATGTGGAAGAAAAGAGCGACTGAGAATCACGTGGCCAATTTCTTGTTGCTCCCCACAGAGCTCCCCATAACAAAACTGTTTCATTTGTGGAGCAGCTGTATTCAATCGCTGCACACTGCCTTCCACCCTGGGTCCAGATTTGGGTTATTCCCAGCAGCCTGGATGACACCGCCGTCATAAACACAATACGGTACAATAAGAATAACAAAGTCCTGAATAACAGGAGAATAGCATCAAATTAGGTGGTGTTTGCTAAGAGCTGCTAGAAAGTGAATCTACAGGAGGGCTGCTTAAAAAGCAAGAGGCATAGGCAGGTAGTTATAAAGTGAGCTGTCTGCTACCACAGACAAATCCCTAATCACCTGAAGTTACTGCCATGCACCATGGATTGCTTCTTAAGTCAAAAAGCAGGAAGAATTACTCACTCTCTACAACAGTTTAACTTCTTTAATTAGCAGCGGGCTAACCTGAAGATGTCAAACTTGAGTGCCCAACTCACCAAACTGGAGTCCTTATGCTTTCTCAAACTTCCTTGCACCCTAACATCCTGAATAATCAAAGTAGGATGAACCTACCCAGAAGTATGCAAATGTGTCTTGAGTAACATCATAATATATAAATTGTACAAATATTATGTCATATGAATGTTCACAGTTTAAATACCTAAAATAGTAAAAGGCAATGCCAATTTCCCTGAAAAAGACAAATTCAGTCAAAATTTATACCAAATGAAGTATTTTTATTTTTTTTTTAAGAAGTGCCATGAAGTTAAAGAGAGGTGATGGAATACTGCACCCTTAGGTACTTGTTAAGATCTTGGTCAACTGTTTTATGCTGACATTGTCATTCTTGACCAAAGCTCTCAGAGCCCTCTATGCACCAAATAATCATAGAAACACAGGACTGGAAAGTCCTGCATTCTGTTTTGAGGCAGAGATGTACTAACATCCTTGGTGTACAAAAGGTAATGTCGCAAAATAAGGGAAGAGTAAAGGCAGAATAAAGTCCAAGCTGGATTTTAACTTTCCTAGGTGCTTTTGAGAAGTCCCATGTCCAGCTCCACATGATTTATTCAAGTTAGAGAAAGAGGAACACGCAGCAAGCAGGGAGTCCTCCTGAATTCCCAGTCCTCTGCTCTAATTACTAACGCATGTACCTCCGCTCTCCTCCAGCAATAATTTTCTCTCACATCATTTAATCCATTTTTAAGCCTTGATTTAATAAAAAAATAAATCTCTAAGCCATTCCTCCCCAACCGGCACACATTACATCTAACATACATCAAATCAGAACATTGCTTTTTTATGTTATTGGACGTGCAGTGGTGCTTTCATATCTCTCAGACTGTGCCACTGCTGAATTCATCTTTCTATATAAAAAAATCAGAGCCAAAGCCAAGCTTCTGGAACTGCACCTACCAGTCCTGGATCTCAAAACCTTTAAATTTTTTGCTTGACAATGCTGAAGGAGCATTTAGTAAAAGGATAAAATGCAGAAAAAAAAAAAAGAAATAAACATCTGCATTCAATCTTTAAATGTTTCAAATTACTATGCATCTCCCCAGTTCCTTAAAACACTCCCTGCCAAAGGCCTTTCTGATTAATAGTCAGGAATCCCCTTCTGTAGCTCCAGGGGAAGGGGAGGGGTTGTACTAATCTATTATCCACCTGTCTTTGTATTATGTAATACAACACTTATTTTATCCAGGAAGATTCATCACCATTGACACCATAATAATCACAGCTTAAATTGCATACCAATGAACTTCTAATGCCAGCCCTAACTCAGTCTGGTAACTAGAGCTGAGTCAGATTTTTTATCAAAAGCTAATTAGGAAATATCTAATTTTTTCCTAAACACAATTGTTATAAACTCGGAATGAGCCTAAACAGCGACATCACAAATGATCAGTTAAAAAACCCCTTTCTGCTATGCAACTATGCACATCAGGCATATTACATACGTACCATAATAATATATGTATTATGAACATATATTACATATATATATATAACCTTTGTCCTGCCTACACAGATACAACACAGATACAGACTCAGACCTTCCATCTGCCCCAAGTCCAATGCAAGTTGATTAAGAGAATAATAATTGTGACCAGGGTTAAACCTTAAAGACCAGATAGGGATTGAATGAGGATGAGCCCAACTCAAACTTCAGGATTTGCTAGACTATGTAAAAGACTCCCAAAGTCTCTTTGCTACATGGGAACAAGGGTAAAGACATGCTACAGCATCTCAGAGCAATTTTTCCACTCCAGAGGGAGAAGAAATTTCTACAATTGTGTAGTCCTTCTCTGTTATAAAGACAAACCTTTGAAGAAGTCATTTTCAGTGGTCACATTTCAAGACTGGAAAGCCCTAGGCTCATGTGCCTTTCATTCATTTGTGGATAAGCATTAGCTGCCTTTGATTTCTGAAGGGAGCCACGGACTGACAACAGAGAACTAAACTCCAATCTTTCCTCTTATTTTCAACATTTTACTTTAAAGAAAAAGCATATGCATATTTAGAATAATATCTGTGCCACAACCAGTTTCCACTGCTGCAGGAAGATATCCATTCATGTTCAAATCACACATAATCATCAGCTTTTGACCATTTTTTCCAAGAAAAATTCTCCTAATACACATGTGGGCTAGGGAGAAAGTGTCCCATCTGCTGAGCGGCTCTGCGGGCATCTGGTGAATATTGTCTTTTCCTGTGCTTAATTAGCTGTAGAAGCTGGCACAGCCAGCAGGATGAAAAATAATGTTAGTGCTCAAAGAAATCCTCCTCTTGTTCTTCCTCAATCAATTTCAATATAGGAAATGCTAGCACACCTGTCCTGCAGCACTTTGACTTCTGCCTAGCTGAAATATCCTGTCTAGAAGTTCAGTAAGGCAAAGAAAGGACATAAGATATAACTTAATTCAGACATACAGTAGAAGTACTACAGAACAACAACCTATCGAGGAAGCCTACCAAGAATATCAAGTTCCTTCTGATTAATTTGAGGTTTCAGTGCTTTGATCTTCTCTTTCTTCTTTGAGCATTACTGTCACTGATGAAAGTATCTACACTGCACTCTTCGGCTGGGGCTCCACATTAAACTGATCTTCCAGAGTAAACATCAGCAGGCCCATTGTTGTGCTGTACATTTGAGAACAAACATGTAGAACTTGCATGTTAAGAGATGAACTTGTTTCCTGGAATTTAATCTCAATAATTGATGTGCACTAAGAGACTGTCAGAAGCCCTGTGCAGGTTTGTATTTGGGAGCAGCAGGTTCAAAATCCCACTGAAAGAGAGGTCTGACTTCAAAAGAAACAAACATTTTCATACTCTGAAATAAGCCTTCTTCCTTCTTCCTCTAAAGCCAGTTTTCAGCTCTTACAAACAAGTGAGCACTAAAATGAGTTGCTGCAAATTTTCACCAGGTTCTTATCATGTGAAACTGAACCATGTTACCAGGTGGGTTCTCAGGCTAGCCAAAAAATGCTTTGAGCTTTCTCAGTTAAAAATACATGATCATATCACTGATGTTTTGACAAATTTTAGATATTCTACAGCTACTCTTCAGATTCAGGGAAGCACTCAGTGCTCTGGAGACAGACCAGTGAAATAAAGGGATCTAATCAATAAGTAGTCAGAAAACTTCTCAGTGTGGCCTTAGCAGAGAAGCTTCCAGCATCATCTAAGTCCCTGACTACCAGTGGCCCAGAAACATCTAGGTACCAGGCTGTTTTGGTAGGACTACACACATGCACTGCCATCTGCCCTTCAAATTCATAGTGAAGACCAAATGTATGGCACGTGTCTATACTTCATACTTGCAAATATCCCATTCCTCGAAGTGGTATTTATATCTGTGCCTATGTTTGCTCTAGCAATAAAAAGAGATGTAAAAGAGATTTTTTTTAAAAAAAAAAACGAACCTTTGCCAAAATATTTTTTTATCTCTCTCTCTCTCTCTCTCTCTCTCTCCGAGCCTAGCTAGCACATAAATATATGCTACAAGCCTAACTTGTGCCACATAAATACATGCCACAAGTCTAACACCACAATGTATTAATGGTGGGGTTCCTCAGAAGCCAAGTGCTTGCCACTGAGGTATGCCTGAGTGTGTGTCCTGGGAGAGTTTGCTTCTAACCATCCCACACTGAAGTCGACAAGACAATTGTTTTCAAAGCATACAGTATTCTCCCTAGTATGTCATACAGACAGAAGTCACTGTATAAACTGTGGGGGAAGAAGTCACAGGAGAGATATTTTTTGCTCTAGGAGTAGATTTCTGGTTTGTAGCAACAGTCCACTCCAAAATGCATAAAAATCTGTACCATTCATTATTATTCACTGTTCTGATATTTGACTTCCTTCTAGACCATTAAATTAACATTAATAATGTATACATGTGCAGGTGACTTTATGCCCCAAAGGGCTATTGGCACTACTGTGGTGATTTTGTCTATAGATATACAGTTCTGCAACACAACTATTAAATTGTGTCATAAGGGGAACAAATAATAGATGCTGAATCGTCAGAATCTTCATTTGTTTTACTGCACTTGTGGACAGAGGGACTTTCTCCCAAAACAACAGTATTTCAGCAAAGAGACCACCCAAGTGACCAGCCAGAGGTATAAATTGATCTTTCCTCTGAGACAGATCAAAGACTTGAACCTGCTCCTCTACCAACCTACTAAGTGCCCCAGGCACAAGGCTACCCCAGTGTGTCTGCTCCTGAGTGATACTGGCTTTACCTAAAGCTAAAAAAGAAAACTGAATTGTCAAAAAACCTCCCGTGGCTGGTTCAGAGGAGCCACTTCCCATTCCATTCTCTTTTGGTTTTGAGGCAAAGGCAGGAGGATACCAGCACCGAGCTAACAGCCCAGATACATTTCAATTTTGCTAATGATAACTGAATTAAAACCAAACAAAAAATCTTACCAATAAAATGAAACTTAGAGCTAATATGTCTCACTTATGGGTTATATCCAGCATATACTAATACATTATACAGCATACACTAATACATTGATTTCAGTAAGGCGTTTGACACC
>NW_008585774.1:0-10429 GCF_000691845.1 Merops nubicus | reverse complement strand
GGGAGCAGCCTGGTGTCTGGCTGCCACAGACTGGGAAGGCTGAAACACTCCCCCAGATAACACAGAGACAAAATACACAAGCGGTTTTTGGTGTTGTTTGGGGTAGTTTTTTTAGCTTCAGACTGGTTAGGGGAAGCTGGAGCTTTATGCTGGGCCAGACTTCAAGCCCAAAATCCGATGGAGATGAAAGCAAGTTGGTGACCGTGGCTTTACCATTCGCTCTGTGGGACTGGGGCAGGCACAGTGGAGGGATTTGCTTTCCAAGGGATTTCATTTTTAAGGTGTTTGCACCCCCACACACTCAGATTTACAGAGGCCCAGCCTTGCAGAGTGCTTCTGTCAGAGGCTGTGGGTCCAAACCTGGCTCCTGGAGAGCTCACCGTTTGCCCGCCAGGGTTTGACCAGCAGTAGCCAACGTGTCTCCAGTCCTGACAGTATCTCTGTGCTCTGCTCGCCACACACACAGCCTGTAATTAACACTCTTACACACTCGTGTGTAAATTAGTAGCAAGGACCCGTTGCCAAACGTTGCAAGTTCAAGCCAATAAAATGTGGCTTCTAAAAAAAAAAAACCAAACCCTTTGAGATTGTTATAGAGGAAAAGGGAAATGTGCCCTGAGCACTTAGGTTTCTTTCGATTTGCATTTTATGGAATATTATTTATGGGCATGTGAAAGCTAACGAAGGAGTGTGGTCTGATTGCTGGAGATTGTCATCTCTTCTTGGGAAGGTAGCGAGCAGCAGTCTGGGTTTTCTGGAGGCTTGAGGGGATTTCAAGATGACTTTCTCTCAGTTTATGCCAAAATTGGGCCGCAGTGACCGAGATGCCTGTGTGTGAGGAGGAGGCATTCAGAAAATAGCACTTTTTCTCTTTCAGTCCAAGTTCAGCCAGGATTTTTGTCCCATGGTCCTGCCTTACGCTGCGATGCGGCCGGATTGCTAAAGCCACAGCCTGTGGTCGAGCTGCTTTTTGCAGAGCTGCTCTCCAAACCTCAGCTCCCAGCCCCGGAGAGCGGTTTTGGTGCTGCTGTTGCAGTAGCCTGGCTCTGGGATGGGGCAGGGCGTCCTGCCGGCAGGCTGAGCTCTGAAGTCAGGTTGGCTTGGTCAGCGGTGAGCATTTTTCACAGCGTTGTGCTTTCCCCAGCCAGCCCCAGCACGCTGCCCGCTCCACGTCGCAGGCGAGAGGGACGTCCCCGCGGGCGGGCAGGGAGCCGCGCTCGCTGCGTGCAGAGCGGTGGTTCCTGACAGCTTTGAGCTGCTCCTCTCTTATCTCGCACCAAAGCCGCAGCCACGTTCACAAACCAGGTGCTCCTCCACCTTTCTCCTCCGTGGAGCCTGCGTGGGAAGGCAGCCGCTGCCGAGCGCCCGCAAAAGGGCTGGAGGGGAGGGAGGAACCTCCCCACCCCTTCTCCTTCCAGCAGTCGATGGCTGAAGGACTCACTTGGGATGAGAAAGAGGGTTCAGCTCAAATCCCCTCCTAATCTGCTCCTCCAGAGCATGCCCTTGCCACTAGTTAGCTGGAAGGGATTAGCTCAAGCATTTTTCCCTGGGGAAATGCTGTAGAGCCTGGAACACTAGCCCTGAGAAGTTAAAAATGCCTCATCATAATAAATATATATATAAAGCACACATCCCTGAGCATGCATAGCAAATAGACAATCATAGAAGGTGTGTGTCTGTATATACATATTTTTATATATACATATATATGCATATCTAAACCCAAGTTGTTTATCGTACCCATCTCACACATTTTCTTGCCCTGAGTTGATCCAAAATCCAGCCGATGTGACCAACAAAGTCACTGAGGCCAAATGATGTCCCACTACTGCTATTAACCAGGGAAAAATAGGTCTTGGGAGTCAGCTGAAAGGATGAAGAGCCACCTCCAGGGTCGCTGGCTGCAATCCCCCTTTGTGTTTAGAGCCTCCCCAAAAAAATACACGGGGGGCTCCCACGTCTGAGAGAGCCGGGTAACGTCCCCACCATGCTGACCCAAGTCTCCCTTCCCCCAGCAGAAGAAAGCCTGAATTTCTCACTCTCTTTATCCTCTTGGAAAGAGAAAAATACACAGCGAAACCGAGCAGAGGGATATTGTGGCTCCTAGCTTGGGAGTTTTCAGCTGTGTGTTTATCAGCTCCATCCCCTGATGGTATCAGCACAAACAGGCCACCCACAAGAAGGCTTAACAGGCTGGTCTGGGCTCCAGCTTTTCCTCCCCGTCTCCGTGTGTGTGTATATACACCACCAGCTATCTCAGGGACCGGCCGTCTGGGGCCCGCATCCATTTATTTACTACACAGCTGATGTCATGGCTAAACATTTTTTTTTCTGTGTTTATGGGGTGTGTTTTCTTAATCTACCAGAGATGAATAGACCCCTAGAGAAGTCAGCGTGGTCGTGTCACTTCTTGGATAGGAAACAACAAATTTTAGGACAGGAAATGGGAACAACTTAAACAAACGGGTTTAGGGGTTTTCTGTTTAAGTTCCCCTGCTCTCTTGGCGGGCAGAGCCAAGAGATGCTTCCCCCTCCAACTCTAATTCCTCGGGCAGAGGATGGCCCAGGAAAATTAGGGTAAATTAGGGCAAACTAGGGCATCTAGGGCAGACTAGGGCATCTGGGGCAAACTCCACAAGCTCAAGGACCGTGCTTTAACAACTGTCTTTCTTCCTCCACCCCACCAGGCACGTCAGATCTCAGCCCCTTCTCTGACCCCCGTCAGTTCGATCGCTCCTTCCCGACGCTGCCGGCGCTCACCGAGACCAGGTTCTCCGACCCCCGGATGCATTACCCCGGTGCCATGCCCGCCGCCTTCCCTTACACCGCCACGCCCTCCGCCACGGGCATCGGGGGCATCAGCATGACCAGCATGCCCACCACCACGCGCTTCCACCACACCTACCTGCCTCCCCCCTACCCCGGCTCCACGCAAAACCAAAGTGGACCCTTCCAGGCCAACCCCTCTCCCTACCATTTGTACTACGGCACGTCCTCGGGCTCCTACCAGTTCTCCATGGTGGCGGGTGGCGAGCGCTCCCCGACACGGATGCTCTCTTCTTGTACAAGTGCCTCGGCAGGGAACAACTTAATGAACCCCAACCTGGGCAGCCAGAGCGACGGGGTGGATGCGGACGGCAGCCACAGTAACTCACCAACAACCATGACGACTACTGGGAGGATGGATGAGTCGGTCTGGAGACCCTACTAGGAGGAACCCAACAGGGCAAGGATAGCTTTAACTTAATCGGCCACCGTCACGTCACTTCTTTTGGTGGTGAATAGAGCAAAATGATGCCTGGGGAAAAGGTAAACCAAAGTCTCCCAACCCAAAAGCAAACCAGGATCCTCTGCATACAAGCATGGGCAAACATCAAGCGAAGATGGACTGGGACCTACGTCACATTTCAAGAGGAGCGTCCACGAGGCTTGAATTTGTCGCTTGATGTGATCCCTGCCGAATGTTTTAAGTATGTGGACTGTACATAGGGGAAAAAAAAAAAAGAAAAGGATGTGTGGAATCAGATGTTTGTTTCTTGCAGAACACTTCTCAGTCATCTCGCTCGCACCTCTTCCCCACACAAAGCATTGAGAAGCTACAGAAAGCTCACCCTTCTTCTGTAAAATGTTTCTGAGAAGAGCAGGGAGTCCTTCAAGCCACCTCTACCGAGGCAAGAAGACTGAAAAAAAAAAAAAAAAAAAAAAAAAAGGAAAAAATAAAAAAAAAAAAAATAAGAAAGATCTACCTGTCAAATCTTACCAAGTGAAGCGCTGAATTAGGGAAGGCGACACTTAATGGGCTTTCTTCCCTAAAAATAGATCTCCTCATGAAAGAGATGAAGGGCATTGCCGCGTTTTTTTTTGGCTCCCCGCGGCCCGGCCGGCGTCAGCCACGCGAAGGAGAGCTGTGATGTGATGATTATTATTCGTTGCTGACGACAGAGGGTGTATTGTTCATTTTTGTCATTGTCGTCGTTTTTAAAACAGTAACGTGGCTGATCCCGTGCCTGACAGGCCCCCCCTCCCTCCCCCTTTTCCTGTATGTTTACATATGAGATGTACTTTTTACGAGCCGTGTTTTGTTTTATTCTGTTTGCTCTTTTGTCCTGACCTCACCAGTCAATTCTTTGCTCCTCTTAGCAAATCTCAGCGATGGTGGCTGAAGTGAAGGCGGCGTTCAGGACAATCCAAGATGCATGAGATGCACTTCCAAGCACGTTAGCTGCAAAAGGGACTCAGGAGCCTTTGACACGACCCTGCCACCGTTCTCTGGGTCTTCCTTTCATCCTCTCTGAGTGGCGACACACGCAGCTGGTGGCAAAGCATCATATTTCTGTTATGATCCTTTCCCGTGTTTTCACCCAGAGGGGACTGACACGCGATGACTTTTATTTTGTTAAGCAACAGCTTAAACTCATCAGTTCATAACGAAAGCTCTAACTGAGATTTGGAGAAAGGAGCAATTTCTACTCAGTCCCTTGGTGGTGGGAGTATTGTGAAGCAATGTTAGCTGTTTGCCATCCCCTCATCTTCGTTTCCTTTCCCCCAGGTGACCCGGAGCAGGGGTGTCTTGCTGTAGATGAAATAAGCTGACGAAGGGGCACCAAAGGTGCCACCAGCTCGTTGGTAGCTGGTTGCATCTCGCAGCATTCAGTAGAACCAGGTCTCCTGAGCACCACACACCCTCATAGCTGATACCAGGGAGATTGCAGCTGGATGGGACCATGGTGGGAGGTCGTAGGCAGCCGGAGAGGCAGACGAGGCTCCTCCAAGGGCAGGCTCTGACACACACTGCAGGGTTACATTGCCTCCTGCAAGCTGGTGTGGGAATTTGGGCTGGATTTGGGGTTCCTCATGCTGGCAGGGCTGAGGGTGCATGGGCAGGTTCTTGGGGAGCAGGTAACTGCGGTGCCCACGTCCCTCCGGAGCCTATGGGGCACAGGGACAGTCCCCAGCCCCCAGTGCCACCAGTAACCAAGACTTGTTTTTCTTTTTTTTTCTGCACAAGCACAGGAAAATTGAAAGCCCACAGCTCCCCTCCCAGCTCCCCCCACCCCCAGTGTGGGTTACACCATCCTAAGCCACACCACCTATCACCAAATCTCAGTTGGCAGCTTCACAGCACTCGGTTGAGGCACAGAGCGTTGTAATTGCACTACCACGTCAAGACTGGAGCAAGACATCCTGGCTTCCTTGGAAAGCTGCGATGACCACTCACGAGTTACATAAGCAACAAGAAGAACAACTCTTTTAACTAATAATAATTAATAATAATAATTAAAAAGCCCTACCCCAGCAAAACTGCAACCTTCACTTGCCTTAGCGACAGCGAGCACCTCTCGGGTGCTGGCCAGCTGTAGAAACTGGACCACGGCAGCCTGTGTTTTGATGCATTTATCACGCCACTGATGGAAAGCACAAGGAAAACAAGGCATTCGTAGTACTAGGTTAATTTAAGACTGTTCGTAGAGGTTTTTTAAAACTTAAGTAATAAAAAAAGAACGGCAATGATGCTGTTTTTATGACATATTGTCATGTGCAGGTGTAAATATTTGCACCTCTATTGTATGCAAACGGCCGCGAGAGAGGCCGATGTTTTTTTTTGCTTTGCACTATAATTTGCTTTTTTTAAAAGGAAAAAAAATGCACAATCGCTTGTACAGTAAAACCCCCCTTTTGTCTGGCTCACAGAATATTTAACTATAAAATCTAATTTTTGGTCTTATTTGTTATAATAATATAATTCTTAAATGTGTTGAAGGATCCGATTCTTAATAATGCTTCTAATACTTGTATGTGCAGGGTAAAATAACAACCACCAACTAAGGAGATGAGCACAGAGATCTTTCTAGATAAAGAAGGCTAAAGTTGTTGGGATTTTTTTTAATGGTGTCTTAAAATGGACATTAAAAAAAAAAAAAAGAAGCTAGTGATACCAAATAATGTGGTTATTTGTGTAATATACCAGCCCTACTTGAAGGTAATGCCCTATATTTAATATGTAGCCCATCTTTTTAACCTGTAGCACTTGTCACTGGGGAGGGGGGGAGGCGGGGAGGGCGGGAGAGGAAGAGGAGGGTCTGCTCCTGTTGAAGTCATTGGGAGAAGCTCTGTGTGGAGGAGGCTCAGCGAGAGCAGAGCCGGGCTCCTCGGGGAGCGGGGGGGAAGCTTGTGGGTCCGAAGCCATGGCAAAATGGTGACTTCTGCTTCTCGTGTCGGTGTCGATGTTCTTATCCAATGTACGTGACTGTATCGTCAGGCCTCCGTGTAATCCTTTTAATGACTTTCCATGTGGAATAATAAACGTACAGTTACAAGTCCCCCTGGTGCCCTCTGCCTGCTCACTTCTCACCGCGGGCAGCAGGTCCGTGCCCTGGCACAGAGGAAGCTTCCTCACGCTGCTCTTGCTCCATGGCCTAATGCTGGCAGCTCTCTGAGCATCCCAGTGCCTGGATCTGGTATCTGGGGTGGGGGCAGCTTGTGGCTGCTCTCAACCACAGTTTGCCCCAGGCAGGCGTTGGAGGGTGTCTGGGGAGGAGGGCAAGGAGGTGCCTTCACAGGGATGCAGGGAGACGATGGAGGTGGGGGGACCCCGGGCTGTGAGCCCTGAGAAAACCTCTTTACATTTCTCCAAGGTGGGTCTGGAGCACGTACTCCACACCAGGCTAGCCCTGGCAGGTGATCCCTGCAGCCCAAGCTGAGCACCCCACACGGTGACCGCCGCCTGTCATCGCCACGCTGCTTCCTGAGACACAGAAACTCCAGCACAAATCTCCCACAGGACCCAAATTCCCAGGCGGTCCGAGCCCAAACCCCTTAGCACTCACCACTCGCCTCCAGACCCAAATGACAGCTGAAAAGCAGAAAGAATAAAACAAAATTCCCAGGCTACAATAGCGGCTGATGCCAATGTGCTGTAGGCTGGGGGCTCCCCAGGAGCCAAACCGCTCCACGCAAGCGTTGTTCACGAGCCTAGCCAAGGCACTGGCATCAGCATCAGAGTGCCAGGCTCAGAACAGACCCTCTGCCCCTGCTTTGCAGCAGCATCTGCACAAAAAGGGGAAAAAAAATTGAAAAAAAAAGGAAAAACCCAAAGAAAACCACAATAAATGCTAATATGGCTGAGAACGCGGCTCCCCAGCCCTGGCCAGCGGAAATGTGTTTCAAGTCAGAGCCTAGACATACCCACCCTCTCTTCACAGCTACTGGGAGAGGAAACACCCCGAGGTGTAGCTGTTATTTACAGGAACTTTCCACTCCAAATTGATATTCAGCCGCGCTTAAAGCGGCAGTGAGAAGAGAGGAGGAGGAAAGGGAAAAGAAAAAGCGGACAAGGAAAAGAAAAAGTGGGCAAGAGAAAAGAAAAAGTGGCCAAGGGAAAACAAAAAATAGACAAAGCAAAAGAAAAATAAGACAGGGAAGAAGAGCTTTGTTGTGCCACAACACTGGGTTACCCATGAAAAAAGAGCTTTCCAGGGTTGCAGCCCAAAATTGCCCTTTGTGCTGATGCTGAGGGGCTGAGGCCTGTTGGGGGAATGGGGCTGGAGCAAGCCAGCACAGCAGGGACAGGGCAGCAGCTGAAATATAGCCAGGAGGCCCAGGTAGCTGGGTGAGCTGATGGTGCTGAGTGTACCCAGCACCTGAGGGCCAGATGGGTGTTACTGTTTTTATATGGGACACCTATCGAGCGCAGGATCCAGTGTGCTGTGGGTGCTGGAGCTCTGTAGAAATGCAAGTTTTGCACTGATTTAATGGATTTAAACAGCAAAGCTGGATCCCAGCATGGTAGTGTGAGATGTGGGGGCCCAAAGGTCTGCTGAGAGCTGAGAGCAGCTGCAGATGCTGGTTCTGAGTGCCAGGCAGCAACGCCAAGCACCCCAAGGCTCCCACTGTTCCAGGGGGATGCTGAAAAACAGGGCTGAGAGCAATAGTGTGGGGCAGTCAGAGCAGAAATATCTGGCTTTTCTTTTGCAAATGAAAACTGAAAGGGAAAAACAAAAATCACTGGAGCTTCGATGGCTTTTTTTGAGCATTCAGATATTAAGTTGAGTGGAGTTGGAGCTAAAAAATCTCATAGGAAAAATGAAGAATATTTCCTTTGAGAACAGAGCTAACAAAAGTCTCAGCAAAAATCTTATTATATTCTCTTTCCAGACCAAACTCTAAACCCCAGTGTCTCTTTTAATGACTGTGTTGTGTCCAAACCGCCTGTCTTAGGAAATAAACTTTTAACTTGCAAGAAGTTTCTGTGCTACACAGGAGGCAGGGGAAGGAGCCTGCCTTGCTGCTGCGGGGGCTCGCCTTGCCCACACCACCCCTTTCCCTTTGAGCCCTGAACAAACCTAGCACAAACGAGCAATCAGCATCATTAAGGCTCAATCCTGTTCCTTTAAAACAGTGGGGCCACCCTGCGAGGTGCCTGGCACCCTTCTTGGACCCCCTCAACGTTCAAACATCAAACACCCATCGCCTGAACCAGAATCAAACAGAGCCACCAGCTCCCACCTCAGCTCCGGGGTCATCCCCGGGGTTTAATCCTGCTGCTGGGCCATTCCCCTGGAAAGGATGGGTGGTTTGTTGAGGTTGGGGTTGGTATTTTTTTTTAATGCTGCCTATTTGGAAGCTAAATGGTGGAAAACATGGAAAATTCATTAGGGTGTCTGGGAAAGCGTGTAGGTCACACGTCATTCACATCTACTTACTCAGCGGGACCTCGCGCCTTGGGGGAGATATATATTAATATATCTATATTTTATATATAGGACTTGTTGGGGTTTTTTTCCTCTCCATTCAGATCCCAGACAGGTGTAAGAATGAGCCCTTTCACTTCTCACACGCTCTTCAAAACTCACTCCCCAAAGTGGAGCTGCCCCTTCACCCGGCCTCGCTGGGCTCTGCCCCTTCCCACCCCTCCGGGGCCAGCGCTGGTGCTCAGCGTCCCTGCGAGGGGACCAGTGCCATTCCCACCCGCCTGGAGAAGTCTGGAGCTGTCAAATCCAGGCCCAAAAAGGGCAAACACGCCGCCACGCCAGGACCTGCTGGCGGTGAGCCCCAGCTGGCTCCTTCCTCGGTGCTGGCTTGCCAGAGGGTTTGGCACGGTGGGGGGCGGGGGGAGTTTTTTTTGGGGTGGAGGGCTGGTTTGGTGCCCAAACTATAAAACCCAAAAAAAAAAACCCCAATCCTTCATTCCTGATCACTCAGAATTTCTCAAGTTTGGTGCAACACAAAACCAGCCCAATAAAAAACATCGTTGTGGGGTCACAAGAGCTGTTTTGTTCAGCTGCAGCCAGGATGTTTCATTTTTAGGTCTTTCACAGAAACTCTGCTGAGCTCTTTCTTCCCAGCTTTGGCTGGTCCTGACGCCACCATCCAGCCCTGAACCACAGCTTGTTCAGCTAAATTCATCCCCAGATCTTTCCATGGATTGCAGAGGAGACTCTCTAATTCAAAGGGAAAGAAAAAAATAAAGGAAGACAGGCTGTGTTTTCCCATAAATAGCACTCCAACAACAAATCCTTGCTGCTCAGCTGGGGCCAGGGTGGGTGCAAGAGCTCATCTCAGGGCGTTGGGCACCAGGGCAGCCACAGCTCCAGGGGCTAATCCTCACCCCTGGCTTGCACTGTGGCTCTCCTGATTTGCAAGTGGGCTGGCTGAACAGTTTGGGTTCATTTTTAGTGGGTCTGGGGCACTTCTACAATGCCATCCCAGGTACCCACTTTGGAAATCTCACCCTAAAGCCATTTGGGATCGAGGTTGCACTTGGGGCTAAAACAGCCAAAAAAGCCTGTGGGAATTAACCACCCAAATACTTTTGCACAGCTCGGGAGTCTTTCCCAGTGCCAGAATTAAACCCTGTTCCCCCATCAGTCTCCTCAAATCCCTCCTACTTGGCAGGAGTGTCACCAAGTGGGGCCATGGCACCGCATCCTGCTGGCACCTGGAGCTGCACAGCGGTGCTGGCTGCACCAGGAGCAGCACCCACAGCTCAAAATCCCCCTGAAGCACCTTCTGTGCCACTCAGGGCGAGGGCTGTGATGTAATAACATCTACTGGTTTTTATTTAAGCTGTGCAAACAAAGTCACCTGCAGAACTGTGAATTCCCTGACAGCAGCAGGGTGAGGTGCAGGGAAGGTGTTTTCTTGTGCCGGGGTTGGGCTGGGTCGGGAGATCAGAAGAGTTTAAATTAAAATAGGCTCATGCCCTGTGAGTCTTTTTTCTTGGCTTAGCCCACAGAGGCTAAAAATGGTGCCGGTGACACGGTGCCGGGATCCCGGCTGGCTCCGCCGGCAGACGCTGGGCGAGGGGAGCAGCTCGACTTCAAAGGGCCGGGGCCGGGGAGGATGGAGAGGGAGGACTCATTAACCTCGGGATCGCCTTAGATGGGGCGATAGCTTTAATTAGGCCGGGGGAGCCGAGGCCGGGCCCCGG
>NW_008585773.1:345-2496 GCF_000691845.1 Merops nubicus | reverse complement strand
CCAAGGAGCGTGGGGCTGGGGCCGGCCGCAGGCGAGCGTGGCACTCTCCCGTGCTCTGCACCCGCCCGTCGGCAGGGAGGTATCGGTTTCAGTGCCTCAGAAAAGGCCTCCCAGCTGCTTAAGAGCCTGATACATGATGACAAGGAGGGGACGGAAGACTAGCCGAGGAACAAGAATTACACCGAGGTCTGTGGCTGATGGCACACGGGGATCTCCTGTGTGGGGCTGAAGCTCCTCCGTACACTCGGGGGCGTGGAAAGTCGGCGCTCACCCGAGGCAAGACAAAACCTCCGTGCAACCTCCCCTCTGCCAACGCATCTTGCTGTGCTCCCGCTTCCCGAGACCTAACGGAAAGTGCCCTCCTGCCCTCGGCTCCCAGCCGCTCCTCAGAAGCCCCTCGCGGGCACCGGTGTGATTTGAGTGACAGGCCGGCGCCGTGCGTATGTGCAATGAAGCCGACTGTCACCTGATGTCACGTACGGCACCAAGCACGCCGCTGGCAGCCCAACAAGAAATGAATCCAAATGTCATCCAATGATGGTCGGGACAGCCAGCCCACCCCTCAGCAAATCGCTCGGAAAACCTCGCGGCAAACACTTCCTGGAGAATGATTCCTTTCTCCCTGCAGAGCGAAGGCGGCTCTGCCAGTACGTTCCCCTGCTGACCCTGGGGACTGGCTTTCATGGGAAGAGAGGACAGCAACTTGTTCTCCGGGCTCTTTGGGCTCCCAGCTGAGTCCAAGGCTGAAATGATTTATGGAGACAGGGCCAAGGCCAGGAATCTGAGGCTTTTCAAGAGTTGCCCATTTCCCCAAAGAGTGCGGCTTTAATTTGTTGCTTGCCTGACTTCTGCTTGAGGCTCAGCCTAGAACAAGATTGCCAGTGATCTGGGAAATCACTGCTACTTCCCCTTGCGGTTTTGGTGGTGTAGATGTCTGTCCACGGAGAATTACACTGACACTTCCAGGCGCGTTACACGCAGTTGCCAAACAACCGAGATATGGAAGCAGCTTATAGAAACAAAATCTATCAAGCCTGGAGTTTGCACGTACACGGGGCAGCTCCTCAGCACCGGAGGGACAGCATCCAGCACACACTGGATTACTGGGATTGTAACAGAAGCTGTCAGATCCCACCTCTGCGCAAAGACTGAAACTACTCTAGTTTAGACTCTCATCAGCAATTCTCTCCCGACACACAGCCCCAGTCCCAGCCCGTGCTTCCTACCGAGGTCAGGGCTGGAAGTTTGTTTGCAGAAGTAGATGATGGGGAAGGATTAACTCTAGGGGTACAGCTACCAACGCAGAGCAGGCGCTGGCAAGGGCTGCAGGCATCACACTGGAGATGGGAACAAGCAAAGCTCCTCTAAGCAGGAAACAGGACTGAGCCCTAAAGTGAGTACCCTCACTTGGAATAGCTTGGATAAGTAATGTCTGAAAGATGGTAGCCAAAAGCCTGGGTGTGTGAGCCCCTCTGCAAGCAGAATGTGCTGCTCCCAGCAGGCTGGAGGGACCATTCTGGGAGAGGTGATGCTCAGCATCTCTCATGATCAGACTCATCTGCATCTGACAGCCCTCCAAGCCCTGTGCATCTCCTTCCCACACACCTGGAGTAGTCCTGTCAGCATTCACTGGGAAGAAGAAAAGCCGGGACAGCTGGGCTGGTGCAGCGGGACAGCACCTCAGTGAGCTGTGGTAGGTGCCTACACGCAGAGAGGAGCCCAGTAGAGGGGCCAGGGCACTGACTGATTTTTCCTTCTGAGGAAGGCACAAGAGCCTCGCAGCTCCTTTGCAACCCTCCTCACCTTCCACATCTCAGGGAGGTGATGGAAGGATTTTGTCCAAAACTTTATCTTTCTGAAGCCCCATCCTCCCAGTGAGAAGGTGTCTATTATTCTTCACAGACAACGATGATGATTTTCAGGACCTCTCAACAAGAAAGCCCAGCACCATCCCTGCTTCAAGCACACACTACAGTAAAGATCATGCAAAACTAACTGGCCGGGGACCACAACTTAACTCCACTGTCTCTGCCAGACACAGGGCACATGGAAAGTTTCGGAGGTAGCTCCAGGAACCCTAAAGGGCCCTGAGGGCTCAGGCACCCTGCAAAGAAGTCAACGGGAGCAGGGTGCTGCCCAGACTCCCGCTGA
>NW_008585773.1:0-314 GCF_000691845.1 Merops nubicus | reverse complement strand
GTTGGGGCCAGCCAATCTGAACAGGAGAGCTAGCAAGTACACGTGCTTGTGCTGCGGGAGCATCCCCCCAGCTCCCAGCCTAGCCAAAGCGCCTCTCTGCAACCTCTGTTTTCACTCGCAGGGGTTTCTCGTGTTTGTTGCCCTCTCACGTCCCTCTCCTCTCTCCCCAAGGGAAGAAAAAGTCGAAATGTTTTTAACTGTCAGCAAATGAAACCCCCTTATTTATTTATCGTGAGCCTTAGCGCAGTTCTAGGGTTGGTCCTTCCAGGCATTTTGAGCCGACTTCCCCTCCTGTCAGGCTCCTGCCTTGACCC
>NW_008585772.1:333-595 GCF_000691845.1 Merops nubicus | reverse complement strand
TTTAAATCCCTCAAGTGTTAAGTTTTCATTGTGTTTTTCTAACTGGACGGAGTGGTTTTCTTGCAAGGAACTAAGTCTTCTCTTCAGTTAAAAAAGAAAGAGAGAGGGAGAAAAATCTGGCACTTTCTACCGCAGTATCCACCACCCTGTCATTATTTCTGCAAGCCTGGGAATTCAGATCGGACCTCCCAGTATTTGTTGCAGCTTGAGGCCAAGGTGCCTCTAAAAGGATTTTCTTTTAGGGGCTTTAGAAATAGTTTAA
>NW_008585772.1:0-307 GCF_000691845.1 Merops nubicus | reverse complement strand
TGAGCCTTTGCTAGCAGCGGAGCACGAGGTGGGCTGCGTCCCTCCGAAATTTAATGGTGATGAACCGAGAAGGGAAAAAGCCCCAACCAACAAATTAGGGGAAAAAAAAAAAAAAAAAAAAAAAAAAAAAAAAAAAAAGGGAGAGAAAACGTTCTTGAAAAGAAAATGAAGAAGAAAGGGGGGAAGGCATTCCTTAATGGAAGTACTGCATGCAAAGAAGGCTGGATCTCTTTAAGGCTCCCCCTGAAGCTGGAGATGCACACACAAGCGTTGCCGGCCTGGGTGGTCTCTCTACTTTGGTGAGCTG
>NW_008585771.1:0-9084 GCF_000691845.1 Merops nubicus | reverse complement strand
CCGCTCCTGCGCCTGCAGCGCAAGGGATCGCTGGGCCTCAAGGAAGCACACCTCATACAGAAACCCCACTGGCTATGCTGAGGAGGCAGGCTGTGCCCAGCCTGTCGAAATGACATCGTAATTAAAACTTAATAAAAAGTGGCATTTATCGATGAGTTGTATTAACCTTGTCTAAAACCATTTGAATAAATTAAAACTCCTCTCAGTCTTTTTCTGCCGCATTAAAAGCGGCACGGCACAAAACAGATCAATGACGCTAGCCACCTCGGCTCTTTGTTTGGGCCAGAAGAAAGCTTTGCTGTTGGAAAGCTTCAGCTGGCATGGCGTCAGCCACCGAGACGCTGCCTCTTGGCCTCTGCCAGGGCCCCTGCTGGCGAGCCCCAAAAGAGATTGCCAGGGTACTTACATGGGCACATAAAGAATGCTCCCAAAAACGCTGCCGGGGACCAGCTGTCCCACTCCGGGGGACACTTCCAGGTTATTTGCATGAGCAGATATAAATGTATGCCCCAGAGAGTGCTGCCAAGGCCCCTGCTGGCATGCAGCAGGGGCTGTTGCCAGGGTACTCGCCTGGGCACAAAGCAGCACGGGCCTCGGGGCGAGGCTGTCACGGACCCCACGCGTGCACGTTGCACCCCTGCGAGGGTGCTTCGCAGCACAGCCCCTCGTGGGATCGTAAGCACCCAGGGCCCTACATCCCAGCTGGATTTCTCTCCACTGCTTCTGTGCTGGCTGGAGACCTGTAAGGCAGAAAGGCTGCCAGACCTTGAGCTCTTCCCTTGCCTCGCCCAGCTGCGTCCGTCTCTCTCCAGCCACATGACAGCTGAGCAGCTCAGCACTGCGCCACCTGCTCCCCACCTCCAGCCCCCCCTCCAGATCCCGCCCGCGGCCCCCCTGGGGACACTCAGTACTTCGCCTCTTTGGCTGAGCTCTCCTCCCATGAGGCAGCCGTGGGGCCCATCAGGTGGCGTGCAGAGGCTGGGAAACGAGTGGGCACCTTGGGAGGAAACTCTAAATAAGTGTGGCCAAGGCAGGGTGGGCAAGTCAGCCCCAAGTGAGCCTCCTCCCCACACACCCGGGCAGGGCAGGCAGCAACGGGCAGGAGAAGGGCATAGGGACAAACGGGATGCCTCAGTCTTCCACTCATGGCTAGTCACAACCTTCTCCCGATAAGCAGTTACTGTGGCTTCTGCTAAGAACTGCCCCTAAGCGCATGCTCGTGTTTGCTGTTGGCTTTGCTTAGGCTGAGCCTCTGGTGCTTCCCCTGCAGTCCTGCTGTGGCAAGAGTGCTGCTCTTCTGCCCCATCGCTCTCCCACCGTACTTCAGCAGCCGCTGGCTTGCCACAGGGCTAGTCACAACCTTCTCCCGATAAGCAGTTACTGTGGCTTCTGCTAAGAACTGCCCCTAAGCGCATGCTCGTGTTTGCTGTTGGCTTTGCTTAGGCTGAGCCTCTGGTGCTTCCCCTGCAGTCCTGCTGTGGCAAGAGTGCTGCTCTTCTGCCCCATCGCTCTCCCACCGTACTTCAGCAGCCGCTGGCTTGCCACAGGCCGTTGCATCTGCAAACACCACAAAGTGTTTGGATATGGTGGTTTAACTCTGGTGGTTCTCGTATGATCCAGCAGGCACCAGGCTGGTCCCTGTTGGGTTGCTGGTAAGTCCTTGGTCTCCATTACACTCTCAGCAGCCAGTGGCACAGAGGGATCATGCTCTGGCTGCCAGCAGCCTTTCAGTGACTGCAGTTGGTATACGTACACGGCTGGTGTGATGTGGGCACCCTTCAGGGATGCTTACAATGGGTAAAATGCTTTCAGAGAGAAAACATTCAGGAACTTTCTCTTGGGAAATGCCAATGGTGCAGCAGAGCCAGTGAAACTAACTTCTGGGAGAAATAAATCTGATAGTTTGCTTGTTTCATTCCCACACAGCTGTGGAACTTGCTGCCCCAAGACGTTTGTTTAGGGCAAAGGATACTTTACACCTTTTCACAAGCCCTAGGACAAGTCCTTACTGGAGTAAGGACCCTGTGAGCATCACCCTTGAGCCATTCCTCTAACCCTGCATTGCCCTCAGGACTGCTCAGGATTACAGTGGGCACATTCAGTGCTTGGCAGTTTAAGTAGAAATAGGGGAACTGGTTCGTGTTGGATCACAAACTAACTGTTTCTCTCTTCTAGCACTCTGTTTATGCCGTGGTTCAGCATCACAGGCAGGGCCACAAACACCTCCAGTAGCCAGGAGCAGGAAAACATCCCTGCTGATTAAACACTTCCCAAACTCCGCAGGCAAAGGCTGAATTCTGCCTTAGTAAGCAGGGCTTACATCACCGGAAGCCATTGTTACTTTAATTACAGCTTTTAATATTGTCTGTAAAAAATGTTTGAGACCTGCTGAGCTTTTTTTCTGAATCCTGCTAAGACCCCTGGGCTCCATTGCACATGGCAGAAGCAAGTGTGAAAAGCTATTGCCTTTAACTGTCCTGATATGATTTCTAATGTGATTGAATGTCTCTGGATTTCACATGAATGAAACAGGGAGATGAGTTCCTGATGAATCTTTTCAACCTTCTCATTCTTTCGTGGAGTTTTATCAAGCTGCAACAACAAAGAGGGGGAAAGAATGCTTTGCCTCAGCCTTGGCTGGGCAGGAAAATGCCTTTGTTTTTACTGTGAGGTTCTGTTTCCCATTTGCATTCAGAATTAATGGTACTCGGTCTAGTGACAAAAGTAAGTTCTTGATGCCTTTCCCCTTCCTGCACAGTGGTTTTGCCCCATCTCCTCACAAAAGCAATGCCAGTGTACGAGATTAAAATAATTGGGTAAGCCAGAAGTGCCACATTGATGAAGGCATATGGAGAGAAAAACACCTGTAAAGCCTCAGGCCTCCGGTTCAGTTTGCAGGGTCACAAAATATAAAAAAATCTCTGTTTAGTAAATTGGGTGAATGTGGTCCAGAGCAACTGAGAGCCAGATGTGGAACCCTGTGATGCTAGTGCTACAGACTCGCTTTTCAAACTAGAATGATACTTTAAAATTAAAAATTCATTACCCCGATCTGTGAAAAGCAAATGAAGCTCAGCCTTTCCTAACCTTGACATTTTCCAGACTGCTGGCCAAATCCATGGCTAGGACACACACACGCACATCCACCCCCACCCTTCAAAGGGCTAGCTGGTCTGCCAGAGAATGCCTTTCAGATGTGAGTTATCTCCTCTGAATGAGCTGTGACACCACCGAGTCCCAGCGTATGAGGTGCTGTGCGTCTATACCTCCAATTACTAAACCTGGCAATGGAGAAGGCTTTACGGCTCTCACCGTGCACTGCTCTCTTGTAGTCCCCAGGGACACAAACCAGAGATAGAGCGGCTGAAAGCAAGGTGCAACAATTAGTAAGTTCATCGTCAGAAGCCAATCGCCACTCCACTTAGCCATCGTGAGCTATTTTGGCAACCAGGGTCTGCTCACTGATGTGAAGCTCTCCTAACGCTGCCCTCCTTGCAGTGCATTTTGTCCCCATCCTCCCCCAGCTCTGTCTATAATATGACAGTTTCTGCCAAACAATGTTAGTGCATTAGCCACTTTTCAAACGATCGCTTCCCCACTGGGCAGGGTCTCTTCAGAGCGAGAGGACGGAGACCACAAGCCTCCCAGCTCCAGAGAGATTCTCCCCTCTCCCGTTAGTGGTATTCCCTGTGCCCTGCTGATGAAAGACACAGATGTGTCTGCAGAGGAGCAGCTCTCAGTGCCTGCCTCATTCCCCAGAGCCCTCTTCAGCCAGTTTGAAGTCTAAGTGGAAGGGAAGAAAATAAGCTGACAGTGGGGTTACCACCCAGATGATTTTCTGAATTGATTAGCTGCTTTTTCATAGGTCTCACAGCCACACAAACAGCAACCTCGTTGGATCTCACAAGCTAAGTAATGACCTCGGCTAGGAGAGCTCTAGAGAAAGACCAGCCATAATGATGTGCTGCTTCCCTAGGAAAGAAACAAAGGAAAAGCCAGGGGAAAACAACATGAAGGGACCTAAATAATAGCTAGAAAGAGGCAAGGGAAATGCAGCTTGCAAGAGTGAGGAAGAAGAAGCACCTTTCAGCAGCAGCTGATTTTTACTCCAATTTGTATTTAAAGGGTTGGGTGGGCAAGGAAAAGCTTTAGAGCTCAGACGCCAACTTTTTGAGATCAAGCCTGTGAGTGCAGGGCAGGCTCAGCAGCAGCCAAGGGCCTTCTTTGGGCGTTTTCTGGTAGAGGTGATGTTGTAATAAAATCCAGACACCTTCCAGCTGTCACGTGCTGGCCAGCCCAGTGCCACACGTGGGAGCTGTGGGTGGCAGTGCTGCTTTTCAGGGCATGCCATCTGTCTGTCCAGGGTCTTGCACCCCGGTGGCAAAGCCTCTGGGGTCTGCAAATGGGAGGGACCCGGCAGCCGTATTGGGGCGCCCTCACTTTCTCCCACCATGTCTGAGAGGGAAGGTTCTCCTTGGGCAGCCCCACTCTCGGGAAGCTGCATGACAGGCAAGGAGGGTCGGTGACTGGCCTGCAGAGCACTTTGTGGTCCTTAAGTGTCCCATGCAATGCATGAGCTTCATGTGCCTCTGGACAGAGGCTTCAATAAGGGCTGCCACTGACCAGGCTGCAGGTGCCACCAGGGCATGATCTGCTAGACCCTACAGTCATGTAAATGATGATGGGTCATGTAAAGAGAGGCAAGTTGAGGGAGCAAGGAGACTTAGGCTGGACTCCAAAGGACTAGGCTAATTTGGATCAGATACGGGAGATCTATCTCTGAAGGGGGACAAATGGCCCAACCTTCCTAATCTTGCTCCTGCCTCCTCCTCAAACCCCAGAATAATGTAAATTAGAAGAGGAAGGGTGAGAAGGTTACTATGGAGCCATACACTGTGTTCCCTCTGCAAGTGCCCAACGCCTAGAACCACAGCCTGCTGCTCTCAGGGCCTCTAATTAGATAAACAAGACAAGCACTCATTAGACCCACCAGGATCACTCTGCAGCTGGGGAAGAGGAGCATCAGCCCCACCGTGGTCCCAGAATAAATAGGTGAGAGGCAGCTTCATTCCATGTGGCTGCCTGTCCCAGCAGCCTGGCTGTGGGGCAGGGTGTCTTTGGGTGGTGGCTGCACCAGGAGGGATTTGGTGCCAGGATGGATGTTGGTGCAGGGATGGATTTAAGTGTGGGGAGGCTGGGCATGCTGACAGTGCTACGCCCACTTCTCCATGGAGCTGGAGACCACCCTATTGGGTGATATTAACTGCAGATTTGAAGGGGAACTTTGGGAGGAGGAAAGATTTGTTATTGCACTACATTTTCAGCTGTTCTTGTGCCATAAGTGCTTCGCTGGTAATATCTCCTGGAGTATATCTGCATGGGAATAGAGAGAGGCTCTGGTACGATGGGTATGACTGCAGGGACAGAGTTTGGCTTGGCACTGGTCTGATGTTTCATAGCCATAACTTCAGAGAGCTAAGCAAAGCCAGCTGCCAGCCTCATTTAAAAAAAAAAAAAAAATCTTGTTCAACTTAGGGCACAAGGGGTAAGTGAGCACCAAAACTATTTGCTGTGCTATCATACAAGTATTCTTCTCCTCCTCTGTCAGCACTTCGCTCGGACCAGGTATTTTTTTCTGCTGTGGTAGTGCACCAGGCCCCAGTCTAGAGCCCAGGTTGCTGGGTACAACACATACATGTGGGACAAATGAATCACTGCCTTAGGCTTTTTGTAGCCTTTAAGTAAATGCACTTGTGCACTAAACTTACCCAAAATGGACAAGTGGAGTAAGTCAGAGAGTAGAAAAGAGTGTATGGTTCCTTGTTCAGTAAAGTAAATTCTTATTTGCAGAAAATTGGTGCTAAAACATAGAAGAATCTGTCTCAGAAAGGATAAGAGAGGAACAGGAGCAACTGCTTTGCCTGCAGACCGGAGATGGTGCAGAACACTGAGTGGCAGTACGTACTGAAAAGAAAATATGCCTCTGTCCTCCTCTCTCTGCTACAAAGAAACAGCATGGGGCACAGCAGCTGCAGTAGCCAGCAGCAGGAAAAAGATGGAGAGTGCTTAAAATACTTCATGACTCTGACCGAATCTCGGAGCGGCAGAGCTCTGCCTTCCTGTGTGTCCCCACCCTGCAAGTGGGAGGAAATTTGGGGTAGAGAAAGCCAGTGGTAGAGCCTGGCATGAAAGAAAACCTCTCCAGAACTGGGAATTATACTGGATATACCAAAAATATGCTATCCTGGCTCTCATCCATCCTTTGCAATTGGGACAGAACGGTTAGGGAGACCTCCCTGAGTTCCCCAGGGCAGGCTACACAAATGGTAGTACAACAATGAGACACTACACCAGTAAGTGACCAGTGACTTCAAGACACTCCCTGGCTACTGCTCATAGACTTTTTTTTCCTGAGGACCATTTCTCACCAGGCATTGATCGCGGACATGAAGATATCAGGAATAGATGTAACAGGCTGACAGCCATTGACCTGAACTACCTAGCAACCTTCAGGGTATAGCCAGCAAGTTAAATATTCCTGCCCAAACCCTGCCCCCTTCTTCAGATGAAGGGACAAACAGTAGGTCCAAGCTGCTAGATCACTCCTCTCTCAGCAGCATTGAGATTTCCATGCAATTTCCTAAGGAGAAAGGTTAAAAAGGGATAGGCTGTACTGGCTACACGTGTACATAGACAGATATGTGCTCCTGCTCACACAGACCACCTCACACTGGTAACACTGAAGGAATTTCTTGCCTATCCTAACCACGCGAGTTAGCAACACAGGCATAAAGCCCAAGCACAGCTGTTAGCAGTACAGTCTGTAACACAGAGTTAAGCAGGTCTTGTGGAAAGCATTTGGCAGTTCATTACAGCACTTATTTCCTCCCTCTATAGTCTTCCACCTATAACATCTAAGGGCATTTAACAAATTGTTAATAAGTTTGTGTATAGTGATGGCTATATGTTAACATCGTTTCACAGACAACAGTCTTGAAATGCAGTGATCGCTTTTGCTAACAGCAGTTTGGAATGCTAAAGCTGGTAGCATCAAAACAAAGAAGGGGTAACTATTTATGCTAGTTCTTTTCCTCCTGTATTTTTTCTCAGTTGTATCAAAGGGATTAGTTTGGCTGGTTTCTCTTTTATTTCAGATCATCTTTACTTTTTTTTTTCTGTTTGTTAATCTTCCCCAGCACCATCTTCAAAGTCAAGGTTGGGAAGTCTTCAGGGAATTTTGACTGTCAGTTTGGTTTATATTTAATATCACTGTTGTAATGATATCTGAATGTTTTGTTAAATGAATTTTTGCTTATTTTTGCTTTCAGCTTGACTCCTATGATGCAGCTTCACAACAATGGTACCCCTCTCCCAAGGGGAAGAAAAATCAGTTGAGAAAAGCATTGGCTTTGGAAAGATGAGGGTAGAGTTGTGATGGGTATTTAGGGACTATTTACATCAGAAAGAGAGGGAAGGGAAAGAAAAGCAAAAGTAGTGAAGTTTGTCTCTCTAAGCCCAGAAACTCACCAGGAAATGGTGGCCTTAAGTGGGGCCCCTTTCTGAGGCCTTAGAAAGTTGGGCACACATCACTAAAAATCATTTAGTTGGTCACCTCTGCCTAGAGCTTATGGACAGCCTGGTACTTGTGGCCACAGGGCTGGAGGGAGAGCACAAGCTAAAGCTGAATGTTATATGCCAGAGGACCAGCCAATGGACCTGGGGAGGAGATGAACTGGGAAGAGGGCCCCCTCCTGCAAGTTACGGTGTCTTGTGAGAAACTCAAACTAGTAAACGCCCAAACAGCTCTGTATTATCCCTACCAAAAAGCTCCTTGAATAAGTCCCACCACAAAAAAATCAATTCTTCAGGTGTTTGCAATGAGTAATGCTTTATCCTATGTTGGCATGGTTCCTGCATCCAGCAAAGGATGGTGTTGCTTGCAGTACATTACTGCTTGTACCCTTGGGCCAGCAAAGACTTGGGAGCACTGACGTCAGGTGTGCCTACATACAACCAGAGCGACTCTGGCAAGGGCAGGCACACCCACACTAGCTGTCAGCTTGCCAGCTGAGCAATAGCAGGAGTTGAGATACTTGTCACTGACAAACCAAATTAATACTCGAGTGGGCTGGTCCAGTTCATGCTGAAGCCTACGCTGCTGCCTCTTCACCACTGCTCTCCATGTGCTGGCTCACAGACACGCTTTGCATCTCACTTCACTGCAGACACACACGAGTGTTTGGCAGGAGGTGTCTGCGCTGGGTATGGCGCCATGCGTACAACCAAAAAATGGCTGCCCAGATCCTGCCTCTTCACCACCCCCAGATCAAAGAGCAGTGGACTTAAACATGAAGTATGGCTGGCAGCTAGGCAGTGCTTCTTGACAGATTTCTGCAGAAGGAAAGGTGGCTTTTGTTCCTCTGCTCTTTGTGGAATCTCACCCAGAGGAGCAGCAGGATGGATGTGATCTTGTGGCGTGTGAACTGCGCACCATCAATCTCCCAGCCACTTCTCTGCCACATCTCCCTCATGCTTGTGAGGGTTTTCTCCCACTTAACTGCTTCACAGAGAACATATGCCAAAGCAATGAGTTTGGGGGACAGCAGGCACTGGAAGCTAAGTGGGCTGGGGTAAGGTGGTCTGCTCTATCTACATGTCTCAGGATATCAGGGCTGCACGCTGCCACTTCCCTGACTGGGGACTTGCAGGACCCATCTTGTCTCCAGAGTCTCCCTTGTCCACTATGACTGCTGACCAAAGGTACAAAGCATGTTCCACCCAGCAACATCTCCACAGTATGTACTCAGAAGCCATTTCTCCTTTCCAGCTGCCTCTAGCATAGACTGTGCACAGCAGGGCACATTTCACTAGGGGAGAGGAAGATTAATTTTATCTTCAGCTGAAGCTGTCTGGAATTGCTTTAGGACCAGCAAAATGCAATTGCTTAGGTTACGATGTGCCCAGAGCACTTGTGCCCAAACACTGCCAGGGGATTTTTAACCACCAGGACTGGCTAGGACATATATACAATATTGCACCTTGAAAGATAGGATCGCTGGAAACTCCATTCCCCTTTCCTCCCCA
>NW_008585770.1:0-1128 GCF_000691845.1 Merops nubicus | reverse complement strand
CCCCAGCACTTCCCGCCCACAGAGCAGTGGGATCCTTGCAATGTTTGGGCTCTGATGAGGCCGAGAGTGAGAGATTATTGCTCTTGTCTGAGCAGGATTAGCAAGGGGATTTTTCATGCAGGTCATGCTCAATAAATCCCTCAGAGCCCCCGTGGAACCAGCTGCGCTGGGCTGCCTTAAGGTGCTGGAGGTGGCTCTGAAGCCTCCTCTGCCCTCCCACTGCCCTGGAACATCCTGCTCTGCTCGAGCTAAACACTGAGGCTGTCCTCTGTCCCTGTTCTGGGACCAACCTCACCAGGACCCTCCATTCCACTGTGGAACCAAACCCCAGCTCCCCACAGAGCTGGCAAACCCCTTCCTGCTCCCCAGGCAGCCCTGTGGGATCCTGCACCCCCTCCCAGCAGTGCAGCCCGGGGTGCCACAGGGGGGCAGCTCCCATGGGAATGGGGTGCAGCCCTGGGGGATCCTTACTCTCCTCCCAGCTGCACCCTGGGGTAGAAAACCCCAGAACAAGGACTTTTCTTTGACGATAGGCAAACCGGGGTTCCCGTAACCGTTTGCTGTCAGGAACACAGCGTCCCGGCCCGTGCTCCTGCAGATAAATGGTTTCTTATCTCTCTGCACCCACACACCCTCGTCCATCCCTGCCAGAACCTGCCCCGCTCCCTGGGTTTAGGGGGGCCTTGGCCCTTCACTAGTGGGGTTAATCAGCCATGCATCTGATCTCAGGGGCTGCTGCTGTGAATGCTCCACTGGCAGCACAGTTGGCAAGTGCCATGGTGTGATTTGCAGCAGGAGGAAGGGCCTGGGCACGGTCCCTGTGCTGGACCCCTGTAGCACCAGGGGACAGCCGGGGTACAGGACACTTGCCCACCCTGTCCCCTCTCCTGCTGCCCAGGCCATCCCTGGGGGCTGCTGTTTGCCTGGGGCTGGTCTCCAGCCCCGAGTGCTGCGGGCGGGCCAGGCGCGGGGGAGCGGGGCTGTTTGAGGCTCTGAAAGGAGGTCACGGGGGTGGCTCTGCTCCTTCCCCGGGGCCGTGGCAGCGCAGCGGGGACAGTGTCTGAGCCAAACGTGCCAACGGATTAGGGGTTTCCAAATGCAGATAAGCCGCTTGGGCCGCAGACGCTT
>NW_008585769.1:0-429 GCF_000691845.1 Merops nubicus | reverse complement strand
CCTTCCTTCCCCAGAGCAGCTCTCATCTACAACCACAGACTAAGTAGCCAATATCCTGGACACGACAGTGTTGTACCCCAACCTGGCAGCATTTCTTGCCAGACCTATAGAAGTGAAGGTTACACACAGTAGTGGAGTTCCCTTTTCTTCCCTTGTCCTTCCTCTAGATTTTGTCCAATTTTAAGTTGTCAGCATCTCAGTGGCATTCTCCATAGACTTGTTTTTCTTGAGGTTACCAGGGGTAGGGGGAAGTGCAGTACTGTGTCCTTTAGGTGTCTTAGTTTGGATTCTTTAAAAATTACTTACCTAGGTGTTAAGAAATGTACATCCCGACTACTTCTACATATTAGAACCAGCAGTTCTCCTACTAATTCACCTTATTCCATCCCCTTTTTGTTAGGACTTTAAGAACTGCTCAGAGCAGCTGTT
>NW_008585768.1:0-6336 GCF_000691845.1 Merops nubicus | reverse complement strand
AGGAGCCGGCTCGGGACGAGCTCTGCTGCTGGCCCCCTGCGCTCCCCCGACCGTGCTGCCCCCGCCTGTGGAAGGGCACACGGCTGTGGATGAAGTCCTTTGTGAAGTGTGCTCAAGTCAGCCGCTGAGAAATGCAGAGCCTCCTCTTTCAGAGAAAAGCTTATTCATTACATGTCCAACCTTGGGCCATTCTTTTCTGCTGTTAGCAATAAATAAGGATTATAATTCTGCATGCAAATAACAGTTTATTGGACTGACTAGCAAAGCTGGCTTAATGAAAAGAGCTGTAGAGCATAGTTATGGTCACAGAAGTGACTTACAAAAGCCGCTGCACGTTCCAGCTCCAGATCTTCGGGTACATGTTTGTCTTACAAGTCCAATCTGATTACTGACAAAAATTGTTTTTTAATCTTGTTATCCCTCCACAGCCAATACAGCTGTGGAAGAACAAACTGGATTTTTATGTGCCTCAGCCTTCATTAACATCATTACTAGCTGAAGTTTCAGTTCCCAAATCCTTTATGGCAATAGTTGGGGATGTGTGAAGCAGAGGGAATGCAGCTTGGATTTCAGACACTGACCAAAGCAGGCAGGGAAGGAAATCTCATTTTGACTGTCAAATTGTTGAGCAAAGAGTTTTGCAAGCCCTTGGCTCTTCTGTGCTGGACAATAGTTCTTGCTCTGAGGACTCCTCCAAAAAAATCTGTGTCACAGGGTCATCTTTCTACCAGATCTGCTCAGCAAGGGTTTGTCCCAAGAGCAAGGAGGGAAAGTCCCTTCACCTGACAGCCACTCCTGCACGAGAAAGAAACCTGTCATCAGGGGTATCATGTAGTTAGGACACTTCAATCCCACAGCTCTTGCCTCCAACCCCGAGTGTGATTTTAGGATGATACCAGATTCACAGAGTCCCCAGCCAGATGTGCAGTGCATCCCAGGGGCTTCGCTTTCACAGGGCATAGTTAAGCAGAATATCCTAAACCTCTGCCACAAAATTTGACAGCGGCTCCTCTGTGTCCCCCATTCTTGCTAGGTAAGGCTGGGGCATTGGAGCCAAACAGCCCAGCCACTGAGGCAGCAGAAGGCTCACCAGACACCTCCTGGGTGCTGCTGGCTGTCCGGGAGGGCTTTCCACCAGGTGAGATGCTGCCTTTGGCCTCACCCAGATTTCCAGGCCTGGCACTGGAGCTAACCAGCCCCCTGCCTTCCCTTGAGTTTCTCATCTTTACTGCTGAAGGGTGATGACAGGCTGGGTTTGTGTTGTTTGGGCTTTGCAAGCAGGTGAGGGCTGGAGGCACTGCTGGGGCTGGCTGCAGGGAGGCAGTGTGGTGGGAGCAGCTCTGTGTGGAATGCATCTCCTTCTCCCCCTTACTCCTGCACATTTCCTTTTCCAGAGATTTCCCTCTTCTTCTCCGTGGAGAGCCGCTCCTCCCGGTGCCTCAATTCCCGGCTCCAGGAAGCAGTCAGAAAGAAGCTGTGGGCCTTGGAGAATGATGACAGAGATGTCTGTGCCCTGTTCAAGGTGGGACCTCCAGCTCAGCAGAGCAGATCATGTACTTGGAGGCCTCTGGCATGACAGGATGTGTGATGGGATGCCAAACCCAGCTGAGAAAGAGAAGGTCCTCCAAGGCTGCCGCAGGGTGTGTTCCTGCACACAGGGACTCTGTAAGGGACCGGAATAATGGGGGAAATGAACTGGGAACAGGTGAGAGACAGATGCAAAGCTGAGACCTATGTCAGGAGCCTCATACTGGCAGCTCTGAGCTGCCTGAGGGATCATGCAGATAGCCCCGAGGTGAGTCTAAGTAACTCATTTCACAGGGCTGGGATCACCAAAGCGGTGTGCCAGTCTCAGGTGCCCGGTGGAGGTGGCATCTCTGGGCATGCACAGGGGCTCTCAGAGTACGTAGCTTCATACAGAAAAATCACTACAGGCATAGAGATGTTTCCTGGACTGAATTCTCCTTCCTTGCTGGTTTCTAAGACCCTGTCCCCTCAGGGCTTGCTGCAGAGAGGCTTCCCAGAAGATCTGGAACAGTGCAGACATACTAGTGCCAGCAACAGTGAAAGGAGAGCGTCTTCCTTGAGGCACAGTTGTGGCTTTCAGCCTCAGAGCTGCAGTTCAGAAGCTGTGTCAGTCCTGACTGAACGTAACCCGTATGTGGCATGGTTAGGGTGTCTGGGTTTCAAAAGCACAGTGGTTCTGGTGCACACCACAGGGGAAAAGATCTGGAGGAGGAGATGGAGATTCTTTGCTCTCCAACAGCTGCACCATTGGGAGTTGTCACTGTGGGTACTCCATCCCTCCTGGCTGAAGGGCTCAGCTGGCTGGAGCACCCTCCCCTTAACCCCAGGTAACCAACTCACACAGCTTTGGTCTCAACTATGCTAATAAATGAGTGTCTAGTCACATTCCAGGGTCTGATGTCATTCCCAAATTGAAAAAGTCCAAGGACTGTCCCTTAATTGTGCTTTGTCTTCCATGTGCAGGAGCTGTCAGCCAGGCTGGTCTGCATGCAGGCACAGGAGGATCGGTTCCTCCTTACATTCAAAACTCTTGAAGAAGTCTGGAAATTTTCCACATATCTGACTTTAGGTAATGTTTTCAAGGTGTGGGAGACCTAAACAGACAGTGTGAGAAGCTTTTCTGGAGAAAGTATTCTTTGACACCAAGAAAACAGTAACATAACAAGATGGACAGGTGAAGATTATGAATTAGAAGACCTTGGTGTGCATCTACAGATTTATGAAAACACTGTCTGTATCAGTGGAAGAGACCCAGGAGAATGCCTTTTGGGTACTCCCTCCATTGCATTTTGGGGATGGAAACAGAATTAGAGGCTGCTGCCTCACTGTGTGATTGCAGATGGCAGACCGGGAGAGATCCAAAGAGCACTTCACCCTGCCCAGTAAGGGTGGTGCTAACATGGCTTTCTCTCTTGGTTTCTTAGGGTACGTGGGCAGCTGCCTGGAGCAGCTTCTCTTTGACCAGGAGTACTGGCTAAACTGTGCTCTGATGGAGGACACAGAGATCAGAGTCACTGTGGATGAAGATCACTTGGCCACCATATATATGGGTTTGCTGCTCCAGGAAGGTGAGAAGGGGTTGCATATATGGGGACTTCCTCAAAAGCATCTCAGCAGGGTGGTGTTGTAGCCCTGTGCTGGGCTGTGTCTTGCACTGATGCCATTGACCTGAGCATGACTCTTTGCATTGGCAGGTAACTTCTTTTCCAGAGCAGTGCCTGGTGTGTGGCAGCTGGAGCAGGAGGGAGAGGGAGGCCTGCAGCTCTGCAAGAACGAGCTGATCCATGTGAAGAACGTTGGAGAGGAGTCCAAGTGGGAAGGGGTGTCCTTACTGACAGGTCAACGAGGCCTGGTGCCTGTGACAGCTCTAGAGCCTATTCCTCACCCGTTTTACCAGTGAGTAGACTGGCCAAATAATATGGCTCAAGCCAAGACTCTTTCTGATCCTGATGCGTGAACTGGCACCAAGCCTGGGGTGAGACATTGCGCTTGCCTCTGTCAGTGGCAGAAGCTACACATGTTTGGGGGAACATGCATTATGCATAAAAAAAACCCCACTGGAACCAGTTCAGGTCCTGTTAATGGGACAGAGCAAGGACATACTTCAGATACCGTTCTACTCTGATATTGGTTTAGGTCATATATGAGATTATTTGTGATTTACAGGTGAATAACTGGGAGAAAAAGTGTAGTCCAAGATTTAGGTAATGCCATTAAAAGTGGGGTCTCATGTTGGACACCCATCTGAGCCTTAAAGATACCCACAGCTCCTCTGGTACTCACATGGTGAAATCCTCCTCACAGCCTGGCAAATTTATCCTGCTCTTGCCCTGGGGTGTGAGGCTGCAGTTGTGAAGTGCAAGCTGCTGTGTGCACCCAGTAACACCATTACAAGGACTCGCTGGACTAGCCATGCTCCATAGCAGCCCTGTCACTCCCAGGGGACAGAACATCTGTCCTGCTTGTGCGAGACTATCCCTGGTGCTGGCATGAGGACAGGACTGGTCAGAGAGGACTAGTGTGGTTCCCCTTTGCCTTGCAGATGGTTCCTGAAGAACTACGCTGTGAGTTTTGGCATCTCCCAGGAGATAAGTGGGACAAGCTCTCGGGCAATTGGTAAGTCATACCTGTGTGATGCAGCTGGCCTTCCCAAGGAAGGACACAGCTCTTCCAAACCTGGGTTTAGACACCAATGCAAATGCAAAGGCTCTTGTTCTGACAATGACACTCCATTGCAAGGTGATTTAAGGGAATACTGCTTTGGACTCTCCTAAATGGAGAACAGAGCCTGAGAAATGCATCTACTTTGAAGGCTGATCTGAGTGACACAGGGCTGAGTACAGAGGGCTACTGGTAGCATCCTTCTGCCACGGGGTTCTTCTATTTTAGTGCAATTTTATCTCTCCTTTAATTCTTTCAGGACTGAAGTTTTAAATTATTAGGTTCCTGTCAGTGTGCACATGAAACCTGTGCCCACCATCTGGCCATTAGCCCCAGCCCATTCCTGCCCAAACACGGGCATGCTGGACATGGGAGATCACTGCAGGTGTGAATTTGGTGTGTAGTGTGGTGGACATTTGCACTGCTAGAGATTTCATTCCTGGCAAAGACACGAGACAGTGCAGCTTCTGTGAAGTTCAGTGTTTCAAGCCACTTTCCATACTGCACCTCTCAGAGATTTCAGTCTTTGGCTGTGTGACATTTATTTATGTGCCTCATATATTTTATTATGATCCTCTTCTCAGAAAGAGTCCTGAATCTGAGAACACAATAAATCTTAGGGTATAGAGAGGTAACCTTCTCCAGATGAAATCATGGTCTCTCCTTGCTCAAGTCTTTGCCAACCAGGAACTTTTATCAGTGGCCTCACACTGAAATGCCCTTGTTTGCTTTGGTTTCCCAGTCAAAGGCAGGTGCACAGCCACGGAGGACCACAGAGGAGCAGCATGGGATGAACTGAGTTTCTCCAAAGGAGATAGCATAGAAGTCATCGGTTTCTTCATTCCAGGACTCCCATGGTTTGTGGGCAAATCCCTCAGCAGTGGGAGCATCGGCTTTGTCCCAACTCGATGCACAAGTCCTGAGGACTGTGAACCTCTGTAAGTTTACTGCTACCATCTAGAATAAACTAAACTCACGATAAAATGCAGGGAAGACTCCAAGTCCCAACTCAAGGCTATTTGAATGTCCAAGGCAGGTAATTTGCTTTGCGGGGCCTTCATAGAGGATCCACTTGAGGTCTGTCCAGAAGCCTTGGCCAGGCTCTGCTGCCAAGGGACAGCAGGAGTCTCTGCCCAGACAAAGCAATCGTATTTCACTTGCCTCAGGTGGTTCTTGGAGAGGAGTCGATCTGGCTCTGGGCTAAACCTGGCTTTATGCTAGGGCAGTGCAGGACATCTGTACACCAAACAAGCTGGCTACACAGTTCCACCTAGAAATGAGAAATGTTCCTGACTTCATATCTTTGTCTGAGGGGCTGTGAGTCTGGCAAGGGTGGGGAGAGCAATCACTGCTGAGGACAGGTCCTGCTTGCTTCCTTCTGCCCGTTTGCTTTCTGTGAGATGTTGAGGCAAAATGACCACAGCACAGTTCCTCACTGAGTGGAATTAAACACCCTCCCAAGGATATAAGTAAGAGTTGGCTGGGGAGGAAAGGTGACACAACTCTACTCTGATGACCCAAGCAGTTGTCTTTGTTGGTGGCTTAAAGACATAGCTCCGGTTAAGTACCCACCAAAAAAGGCTTTTGCTCCAAGGATGTGTGTGGGAGGACAAGGTCTTAACCTGTTGCTAGGTTTGTTGGGCTTTCCTAGGTCAGGCTCACTTAGGCACTGACACTACAGAGAACAGAGATCAAAAGATGCCCTGGCCTCAGAAAGGGCTTCTGGAGACCCAAAAGACCAATAAGTCCCTCCCTGTGGTTCCTTCATAGAGAACCTGGATCTGTGAGCCCTGATGGGGAAGGTGCCCAGACTCCCCTATTCCTCTGCAGCAGAGTTTTTCTGGTGGGAGGAAGAGGAAGGATGGGAAGGCTCATCCCATCCCATCCCATCCCATCCCATCCCATCCCATCTCACGGGACAGCTGTAGTGTCGGGATGGGGAGACACTGACTGTTTTGCCCTCGTGTGTGCCCCAACCCAGGGGAAAGGGTTTGGTGTTCCTGAGCGAGGAGGAGGAGCCCCCGGCCCTGCGCACGCCCTGCGACGGCGGCGAGCAGCACTTCACTGCCCTCCTGGGAGAGCTGGCGCGCTCGGACATCGCGGCCGTGTACCGCCTGGGTGAGCTCCCCCTCCCCCCTGCCCGGCCCC
>NW_008585767.1:0-3067 GCF_000691845.1 Merops nubicus | reverse complement strand
TGGGGAGGAATAACCCCATGCAACAGTCCAGGCTGGGCGCTGATCTGTGGAGAGCAGTTCTGGGGAAAAGGGCCTGGGAGTCCTCGTTGATAGCAGGATGACCATGAGCCTGAAGAGTGCTCTTGCAGCCAAGAGGGCCAATGGCATCCTGGGGTGCATTAAAAGGGACATGGCAAGTTATCCTCCCCCTCACACCCTGGTGAGGCCCCACCTGGAACACCATATGCAGTTCTGGGCTCCTCAGTTCAAGAAGGATGAAGAACTTCTGGAGAGGGTCCAGCGCAGGGCTACCAAGATGATCAAGGGCCCACAACACTTGTCATGCAAGGAAAGGCTCAGGGAGCTGGGGATGTTTAGCCTGGAGAAGAGGAGGCTGAGGGGGGGGATCTTATTAATGCTTATAAATATCTAAAGGGTGGGTGTCAGGAAGGTGGGGCCAGGCTCTTCTCCATGGTGTCTGCTGACAGGACTGGGGGCAATGGCCACAAGCCGGTGAGCAAGAGGTTCAACCTGAGGATAAGGAAGAACTTTGCAGTGAGAGTAACAGAGTGCTGGAACGGGCTGCCCGGTGGCGGGGGGTGGAGTCGCCATCTCTGGAGACTTTCAAGGCCCACCTGGATGTGTTCCTGGTTGATGTACTCAAGGTGATCCTGCTCTGGCAGGGGGGTTGGACTAGATGACATTTTGAGGTCCCTTCCAAGTCCTAACATTCTGTGAATCTGTAACATTAGAAGTGACAACAGTATAACCTGAATATCCAAATGTATTCTTTAAAGCTCTCGTTTCCATATGTTTTTCATTTTGCAGATCTGAACTGTCTGAGATGATAACTCTCCTGTGATGTGCATCTGCCCAACGTTTGGGGGGAAGGAGGGTAGGCCCATTATCTCCAAGTCTCAAACCCTCTCTTGATACTCACCAAACAGGTATGAAGACTCCATGAAAGCATTCAGCTCCCTCTACTAGCAAGTCAGATGAGGTGATAACGTGTAAATTCCCACCCATTTGCTGGGATGGTGGCAGACAACTGTGGATTTAAAGATTACAACCCCTGCAACAACTTGTGTGCATAAACCTCACATAGCACTGCATGTAGAGGGGGCTTAGAAAGCAGATGCAGCATACACAGACCTAAACAGTAACTGTGGGGCAGTGTACCCCATGTCCAGAAAATAGGACTGTAATGAAGGTAATTAACCATTTGGTTTGGAGATTCCCTCAAATCATGTAAGACTCACCCAGCCAAGCTACAGCAAACACAGCATTCATTTATCAAGCTGAACTGAAAGAGTACCAGTACTAACAACTCCAGAGTTGTTGAAAAGATGTGGAAGCAAAACATCTGAACTTTGAAAACTGGGAAGTGGAGGACGCATGTTAGTAACAAATGAAAGGCAAGATACAGCTTCAGGGTTTGTCTTGTGGGTGATTCTTCCAGAGCACCATGGTATGTGGTTTTAAAGTGGATAATTATGTCAGAAGGGAGCCTAAAAGCCAAGATGAGGTTTCCTCTTGAAAAATATTGCATGCATAAAGTCCTTTGGATATATCTGTGTAAAAGCAGATCAGCTCACCCATGGATTACACAGCCAGCTGTAAGAATCTTTGTAGTGTGATACTATAAAGAGCACAAAGAGCCCTACAGCTGAGCACTCTCTAAAGCTTTGAGCAGACCACAGGAGACTGTTAACACAGCCTTCTTACAGTCACCTGTCCAGCAGTTCTGCAAGTATGCAATGATCATCATCTACAGAAAATTATTTATTGTTAGCATGCTGAAATTGGTAGGGAAAAAATACCATTTGCAAAATCTGCAGAGGCTCAGAAAGAGCTGGAACTACTGAATTTAGGGTAGCCAAAACACGAGAGAATCAATTCATCAGGACCACTGACCAGCAATAAAACTGCTGAAATCTACACGTCAGCGCTATGGAACGTGACGCTATTGCATCTGGATGTCGCTGAAATACGTGAATAAACAGGCAAAACGGTTACAAAGATTTACAGGATGCCACAAAGACAAGTCTATTATATATGAAATAAAGTGCACTGCCCCTAAAAAAATTCCCTTTGTTCTTGTCACAGGATGAAGCAGACTTGCACCCTCTCCAAGACACCTCTTGGATCGCATCAGGAGTACTGGGAAAACATTTTAGCAATGCAGATAGCATCCAGCTCAAGTCAGTCTAATACATAAAACTAGGAAAATGGACAAAAATTCTAATACATACCTGATCTACCGATCTTGTCGACTCTGTCCATGCTAGAATAAATTTTATTTCCAGGGCTACTCTGATTAGAGGATTCAGAGCCTCCATCAGCAAGAGAGTCTTCGAGTGCAAAGAGTATTTCTTTCACACATTTGTGACATACATTGTGCTGGCAAGGAAGGATCAGTGGATGGACAAATAACTCATTGCACGCCGGGCAGATGAGCTCTCTCTCGATTCCTTTAAAGGCAACCTTCATGAGAGAAAGAGGAGAAACAAGTGTAAGCACAGAAGATGTGACCCACCAACACTTAAAGCACAGCTGTATGTCTGCATGTCACCAAAACCCAGCTTTGTGAAATAATCATTGCACACCGTTTTAGCTGGTTTGGAGCACTCCTCTGGCTAACACAGCAAACAAACCCCAGTTAACATTTATGAAAGCACTGACAACATTCATTTCAACTGAAAGGCACACTGCCACTAGGCAAACTCAGTTCATCTCTAGGTCATGTCTGCATTGCAGGGGAGAAGAGGGGAGTAGTCTTAATTCCACCCAAGGACCTAGTGAAACGAAACCAACCATACTTCTTAACAATAGGAATCTATACGTTTGGCTCAGCTTGCTCGCTCGCTTTCAAGGAGCGGGGGAGGGGGGGGGTGTAAAAACGAAATTGTCAGTCTGGTTAAACAATAGGCTTCAACAGGCTTTCCCGCCGCGTAATTCATCTTCAAGGGCTGAAACCACCTTGACTTTATCAGGCTACAGGAACATTATTTTCTTTATTTATGTATCGACTGCCCAAAGAGCAGCCCGTAGATCAGCAGCGCAGCTCCTCCGCCACTTAATGACCCCG
>NW_008585766.1:0-28914 GCF_000691845.1 Merops nubicus | reverse complement strand
AGCCGCTGTTGCCCTGGCTGCCGGGAGCAGCAGCGTGGGTGGCGGGAGGCCACCTCTTCACGAGGCGTTCCCCTCAGCAGCCCCGCTGCAGGGTGAGGTGGGGGCGTCCCCTCCCTCAGAGCGGGCCGTCCTGGGTCACTCCGAGCCCTGTGTGTTGTAGGGAGTTCCACCGCTCTGTGACGCCGTGTCAGAGCTCCCGCGCCCTGCCCGAAGAGTCTGTGGTTTTACCAGCAGTAACAGGAAACTATAAACGTTGCTAGCAGTAGCTTTCACAAAAATTAAATGTTCTTGGTAGCCTTCCGCGGTTGCCTTCTGCTGGGCTTGCACTCTGTAAAAGTGAGCACCTTTGTCCGTTATCACCACCTCCGTTTTATCTAGTTTTTGGGGAGAGCCTCATCTGCCTACATTGTTTTCACTAATGGAATATTAAAAGTGATAACTCACTGTAGTAATGTTAGAAAATGTGACTGAGACACTTATTGAAAACTTCTCTCCAAATGGAACTTTTGTTCCTCTTATGTAATGACAAGTACGTGGCTGTGTATATTCCTGTTATTGGTGGGAATGTTCAGCTCAAAGTTGAGCATTTGTTTTTCTTTTATTTTTATAAAACCTTTGCCCTGCAAATAGAGGCTAGCATTTATTTTCATAGAGAATCAATGCATGTAAAGTTGTAGGCAACTATATAGTTATATAGGCAAATTTAATATAATGCCTTCTAAACTAGTAGAGAAGGGATGTGTGATTCTGGTGGGAAACAGCAGTAAGACAAATGAACATAAGAGCCTTTTAATACTGCTTTTGCAAGACCTATCTTTTCCTAATATCAGTGAGGTAAAGCCTTCTGCTATACTTCATAACACCAGGGTGTTGTCTGAGGTCGAAATGGAAATATAATATGTCTCTGACAAAATATTTGTCCCCTAGTAAAGAAACTGACAGGTGTTTATGAATGGCCAATGTTCCAGAAATAAATTCTCGGGAACAACTGAAAGCAACTGTGAAAGAAAAGTATTTGTAACAATGTATGTAAAATAAATATTTATCATTACTGTAAGAGCTAGGTAATCTGCCATTCAATAAATGGGGAAATACAAAACTGTTTGGAAAATAGTGGGTGATACACAGTGCATAATGGGCATAAATGCAGGCAGTGTGTTAAAATTATTACAATTTTTTAGAGAAAACATCCAACCTTTTTCTTAATTAGCTATGTTTATGATGATTTTTTCAAAGAACAGTCAAGTGTAGTCAGATCAGTTTCAGTTTACAAATGGCAAAAGACAGCCTACATAGGTACAGAAGAAAAACAGAGATTCAGTCAGTAAGTCATTTGATCATTGTTTTTAGATTCTCAATGAATCCAGATGGTGGAACAAGAAACTGGAAGAAAGATGTATTAGTGTACTTTTAATTTATAGAATATGTAGTAGATCTGATATTTTGTTTTAAGTGATACTGTTATATAAACACTAAGTTTATAAAGAAAGTGAAAACATTATTTTAATAAAATAGTGTCAATAGAAAAATAACAGTACTCAAGGAAAGTATATGACCAATGCATACCTTTGTATGCTAAGAAGTGAAAATTATAAAGTCTTGGGTTTAAGTAATTTTCATAAATATACTTTGTTTTCACTAGGCTTTGAGACAAAACACCATAATGTCTTATGTTTAGTGAACCATGGTATAAATTATAGGCACAACATTTACCAAGAAAACATAAAGAGGGAGGATAGCAATGGGAAGATAATGGCAGTAAGTAGAGATAAAAGCAGTATTGTAAATTTTGTGGTGTATTGAAAACACACACAAACTGGTTCTTGCAAGTATAAAAATAAATGTCACAATCCAAACTTTTCACTGTACTTTAGACAGAAACAATAGTGAACCAGAATATGAGCAGGCAATTATTCCACCTGCATCATGCTCTGTATGTAGTTTATACATATCTGTATGCAGTTGTCCTGCATGAATTAATGTAATACAAATTTGAACAATTCATTCCCTTTTTTAAAGTATTATCTTTCAGTGGGCATGTGTTAATCATGCAGAAAGGGGCAATGTATTTTTTGTTTTCCAAATGACAAGAAAGAAAACCAAACCAACCAAACCCAAGCAACAAGGAAAATGATTAGTGGGTTCTTCAGGTTTGGTTACGTTTTCTTTTTTAGGTAAAATTGTATGTGAAATAGTCTTGGTTTATTTAATAATAGAACAATAATAAGTATAGTCTCAGTGTCCTGAAATTATATCATTACAACGCAAACTGTCTCTGTGAAATGTATTTTTGGTGTATGAAAGTCAAAAATATACTTTTTAAATTGAGAACACCAGTGTGCTAACACAATTTTATTTTTCCAAGAAAGCATGGCTAGTGGCATAGTGTTATGTTTTCTTGGAAAGCATAGCAGTGACAAAATAACCAACCATTGCATAAAATGGCACATGAACATTTTAGTATTTATAGCTATTCTTAAGGTACATAATATGCATTATTTAGTTAGTTAGTTCTGTACTGAAGTTTTAGACATGAAAATGTGAGCTTTATAACAGTCTAGTAAAAAAAAAAAAAAAAGGAGGCGAACAGTGGTAGCATTGCATTATCAACTTGTTATCCATCAGCTGGTCCTTGGGTCAGGAGTGGAGTAGAGAAGGAGAATAGGGAAACAGATAGTCATGTGCATTTGCAGTTTATGGTACAGCTGGGACAGCAGGTGTGGATTTAAGCTCTGGTGGGAGCTCGTTTCTGGTAATGTCACAGCCCTGGCATCCCACGCAGACCAGCTGCTCCTTCACACAGGGCAGGGCAGGTATCTCTAGCTGTTGCTAGCTAGAGCCCTTCAGTGACCTGCACCTTTGCTTTCAGCCTGTGTGCCTGATGCTGGGAAGTTCAGAGGACCACAGCAGCAGTGCACCTGTGCTTAATGAAAACAGGAGAAGCAGTTTTGAAAGTCAGCAACAGAAATACAAAGGAGCTGGATTGCCCTTTTGAAGGTGGGTACTATGAGGAATAGAGCCAGGAGGTCACTGGTACCTAAGAGCTGGAAGCTGACATAGCTGCTGTTTGGAAGCTGGAGAGATGCGATTATTTCATGGTAAGTGAAATAAATATCAGTATTATACCATGAAGGGTAGTGTTGGCCATGTATTAATACAAGTAATTGAAAAAGATGAGTACTTAAATGGGCTTTTTTTTTTTTTTTAATACAGTCTGAACTCTCAAGGGGATAACTTCTGTTTTTAGGTTGCTTGGTTTTTTAGGCCCTATTCCAGATGTAGATATGGTTTGGTTCCTTGTGAATTGTGTCATATCAACTGTGTCATGTCAATGCTGAAGTACTGGTGTCTGAGCAGCATATTACTATGCTTTAATAACTTTCTGTTTATTAATCGGAAGTAGCAAAAACAGGTCAGCCATTTTTATAGCATTTCATATGCTAAAGAATGATCTTTTATCTTGTAATGCAGGAGATTTAGGAAACTGTGCACATAGAAGTGGTGATAGAACATGAACAGGGCTTGTACTCTCTAATATTTCTGCTGCATTTTTAATATGAATGTCAACTTTTTAAGAGAAAATAGCTTTGAACTAAAAGCTAAAGGGAAAACTTGAGCCTACCCTGAAGATCTGTGAACTATTGACCACGTTTGAATCACAAAAATAGAAAACACATCTTTTGCTTGCTAGCTTATAGGTTTTTTGTGTAGTGATTATCATATTCTGTCATTCTGTGATTTAAATAGAAAAGTTCAAAACTTAGCTTAGATTTTAATTACTCACTGAAGAGCTGACTGTTCTGCAGTATTTGTTGCATGCACTCACAGTTAATACTATATGTATTAGAGTCAGGTCTTTTAAACTCCAGGTTTCAAATGTAAAATGTTTATTGCAAAAACATAAAATTCAGAGGATATTTCACAGAAGCCTATTTGTAACAGCTTCTCTAAGAAAAGTCAAAATAATTTGCTTTTTGTGGAAGAACTGAAACTCAATTCCTGTAACTAAATTATGTGCATTTAATGTCAGGATTTTAAGTAGAACTTAGCTACTTAAGTAAGCTTTAGCTCCGAGTAACTGATTTAAGACTTTTTTTTTTTTTTTAATTCTTTGGTGCCCCAGACAAGGATATACTCATGTACTAGGGGAGTGAGTTACAGACATGTTGTGCAGATTTCACCTGGAAGATATATTTTGCAAGATCAGCAGCTCTGATCTCAGCATAAAACTGGGTCAAGAAAATGAGCACAAACAGCCGTGAACTATTTTGTTTGCCCTAAATGGGATAGAGACCAGATTTTCTAATAAAGGATTCTGTCTGTGAATTTTTTTTTTATACTGTTTGTTGATATCTGAGTAACAAACATGATGAGTCTTTAGTGCAAAATTGCTACAATTATGAGTTTGAAAGCAAATATGTGGTGGAGGAATGCCAAAGGACAGTCTTGTGCTTTTATATTTCTTTAGAAACAGCATATCCTTAATATACAGAAAGCCATAACTGTCTGTAAATGTTTGTTATTCTTAATAACAATGACTTTAGCCCTCTGTAGAATGAAACCGTTGGTCGCCACTTTAGAGTTGTATGAGAGTCTAGAAAGAAGTTGCCACGCTCTTCTACACAGGATGAACAGTGTGCTAAGTCTTCTGTGCGGGCAGCACGTTCAGGAGTGGATGGAAGCCCGGGGGCACGGTGGAGGAACGCCCCTTCCACTCACGGTTACGGAGTGGGGGCGATGCTTGGAGTATCCATCGGGGGGCAGCCGGACTGTGAGGTAACGCTCTCGGCTGTGTTCAGTCACACGGCAGACCGTCTGCCATGGTTGGGTTCTCCTTTCCCCCTGCCCTATCTACTCTGGGGAGAAACTGAGAACTCTGCTGTGGCATAGCAGACTTCCAGTTTTGTTCTTTATGGTACTGTTGGCAATTTTTTGGTATAAATGAAAAAAAAAAAAGGTGTTAAAAAATGAGTGTAATAATGGCCTTTTGAAGTATAGTGGATAGGAAAAATAATTATCATCAGGTGAGTCAACTGAAAATAAAAATCCTCAAAACTATGCAGCAAATTAATGGCAAAGCCTGAAACAGGTATGAGAATAAAGTCAGTTCTGTGTTACTTTCTTGAGGGTAGGCTTGCTAATGTCAGGTAGAGGAAACAAACGCAGTCTTAGACTTTGCTGATATTTTGGTTTCAGGCAAGTATCTCTTCTCATGTTGTGCTTTCTTTAGTGCATGAAGATTTGATTTGTCATGTACCTAGAGAGACTAGATTGTGAATGTATGCACATGCAGTGCCTGTTTTTCCCTGTGTGTGTTATTTTTCTGTTCTTCTGAATCTTTTAAAAATAATGGGCTTTCTATCTAGCAAAAACTAAAATTTAATGCAATGAAATGTGAGAACTAAATATTCAAGTTAGGGATAACCCTTTTTTTATTACTGTTCTTTTGTTTTAAAAATCTATTTGTTAGCTTACAAGTTAGCTTGTAAGTACATCTACAGATTTCACATGGCTATTTTCACTTCCCAGATTTTATGTTGATACCAAAAATGACGTAATTATCCCAGTATAGTATCTTTTAGAAATTAAAAGGCATGATTAACCAGAGGAATGAATTTAAGACAGGTAGTGTGATACAGATGTTGGCTTTTCTGCTAGACTGTTTAGCCCACAGACCGAGGCACTACATCAGCTGCAGGTGACAATGTGGTTGAACCGATGTCATACTCATCTGCTGGGATTTTGGTCTTATCTGCCTGCAAAATTTTGCTTGTAGTAACCTGTATAGTACTGTGATACTAGCAAAGCAGGAAGAGGTGTTTTGAAAGCTGGGAAAAGATAAACATGTTAATGAAAAAAATGACATCTTGGAGTGCTGAAGATTGGTTTAAATGTCAGACATAATCACATCTAAGTAAAGCTGGTTTAGTTCAAAAGGATTTACATTGAATGTGTTCTCTGGGATCTGTTAAGACATAGAGCGTCTCTGTTATCTGCAAAAGCTCTGTTAAATGTTTTGCATACATTAGACTGTTCATTTCAGCTGATAGCTTGGTTAGGAATACACTCCAAGGAGCTTTAGCTCATGGATGCTGGGGAGTTGCTTTTAGATAGCTGGAACTTTCTTATCAGCCGCCTAGTGGGAGAGCTTTGGGCTATATGACTGAGAAAAGCCAATATGTGAAAGGTGGGAAAGGAAGCTGGAAAGACTTGTATTCCAGCAAGGTACTACTGTGTGGTGTGTGGGGGTTCTTTTGTGTGGCGTGGTGGTTTGTGGTTTGGTTTGTGTGTGGGGGGTGTGTGTGGTTTTGTTTTTCTTTTTTTTTGTGGTGTCTGAGATAATTGAAATACAAAATTTATAATGGAATCCTCTGGCCTCACAGATGTTCAGGTGAGCCTTGTGTGGGCAGTGCCTCCTGGCATAACTGGGGCAGGGGTGTGAAGCCAGGGCTGGAAAGGCATTTCTTATTAGTAGGAGTTTCAGGAATGTCTGTGCTGAAAGACACAGGTTTCTGAGGGCAGGGAAAAGCAAACAAAAAAACCCCTGACACAAGCCAACAATGTAAATTGCCCTGAATATTTTTAAAGATCTTGTTTGCTCATTTGTATGCATGTTGTTTTGCTGGCTGCTGCCCATTGTGCTCTTACACTTAGTTTGGTGTGGTTGGTTTTATCAGAAAGTTTCTCTCCCACAGCCTAATCCAGTTCTACTGAACATTGGTACTATCTGCAGCTGTAGCTTTTGGGAGACTTGCTGAATATTTATGGAGTCAGATGTTTATACAGGAATTATTTTTTAGTTATGTAGGTCCTTTTAATATCATCAACACTCTTAGTGCTGCATTGTTCAATATTATTAAAGAGCAAAGACAAACTTAACCAATTGTTTCTTACTTCCCATATACTCAACTGAAATGGCAGTGGTCCCTGAAAATCTGTGCAGCTGGGATATAGATGGTGCTGTTTTCTGCTGGATGTCCATGGGTTGCATTTACACTGGTGACTGAGTGAGCGGGAATGTTTTCTCTTGATGTCTATTTGTTTTACTGTATGCTTGGAGTTTTGTGTCTGCATTTCGAGCATTGTGGTAGGCACTTGAAGATACAACTGTTACGCAAAGAGTGGATTCCCTGCTGATGAACCAAGGCTGAGGTTGCACAGCAGCTGGAGCACTCCTGCTGTGTGGGCACAGGGTAGTAAGTTCTCTGCTCACTGAGGACTGGCAGCTGGCATTAATTTTGCTGCTGGTTAACATGGGATGTGGATATGCAGTCATGGAATCATACCAGATTTCAGCAAATGAAACCTTGTTCTTTCCCTCTTTGCAGCATAATGGCCAGCAATGTAAACTTGTCAATGGAAATTGTATATTATGAGATGAACATAAATTCTGAGAACATCCATTATTGCATTAAACGGAAAATGCAAGTAAGTTGACAAATAAGGCTTTAACTGTTGTTAGAGGCATCTCTGATACCTGCCTTAGATGTTGGTCTTCAACTGTTTCAGACTTAACAGCCAAGATAAAAATAGCAGTTAAGGTACCTGTCAAAAGTAGGAGGATGAAGCCAATTTCATAATCTATTTGGTGAATAAAACAGTGATGTGATAATTGACATATTGTTCTGAAGAGCTCTGATGGTTGTATTGGAGTATTAATGTCACTTTCTACCTTCTGAAAAGTTATTACTTTAATGTAATATGTAATGTGATCCAAAAGACCTTTAAAGGGGTGCAGGCAGTGCAGATTTCTAAAAAGCATAGTTAGGATTTGTTAGGGGGTGTTTGGGAAGATGCAGATTCTGCAAAGCCTGGAATGGCTGCTGACATGGTTCTATAGAGGATTTAAAGGCACATTGCACTGAGGTTGCAGTATTTTTACTCCATTCTTATTGCTCCTAATTTTGATATCTTTTTGTATGCAACATTGTCATTCTTGGTTTTACTAAACATAAAAGTGAAGCCAGAGCCATAACAAAAGTTAAACTGCAAAACCAGGTTGCCTCCTCTGAAAGATATATGCAAAACAATGGTCTTGTGTTATGAAAAATCCCCTACAAGCTACAGAAGTCATCTGGAACAATACATCCCCAGAAAAATTCCAAATTTTGCACAAGTTTGATATGCTGTGCTGCACAGTGTCTCATGGGTTGCAAAACTGTTTTTGTGTTACTATATGTAATCTATGTGAGACTTTTATAGTGGAGTTAATCAAAGAAGTATTATGTAATATCTGATTGGGGAACATGCACATTATCTCCAGTTTTGCTTTAATGTCAATAACGTTTGCTTCTGTCATTTTCATGTGATAGAGCATTCCAAAGAATCTGATTTTAAAATACAGCTGAAATTTTTTGTTGCATTTTCAAATTTTTTTCCTTATTTAAGGTAGTCCAATATGTTTTACTTCATAATCTAGAACACTAGCTTGGTGCTATCAGAAGCAGAGCTGCCCCCAGTAAGAATTAATTGCATATAAACTTAATTACTTTTGTTCGTCTCCGTCAGGCTGGGTGACAGACCCATACTTTCAGTTCTGTGTATTCATATTGTCAAGACTTGAAAAATACTTCCTTTTTGACCTGGTTCAAATAAGTAGTTTTTAACTCAGAATAAATTCAGGACAGGATTCAGGAGAAGAATTCCCAGGAATTTCTTTATGTTTACAGTTCTAATTGAATTGTCATGTGTTTCATGGCCAAGGAAGAAGAAACCTAGCCTGTAATGAATTCATAAGTGCTGATTTTATTCACCAATATCTATGGTAAAAATTAAACCTCTCAAGCAATCCAGTCAGGATGAAGCTAGAGTAGCAATGGTAAAGAAAAAGAATGCAAGTAAGTGTGAGTAATAAGATGACAAAAGTTCTTGTTCAGTTCTTCCATAGAGTAGTATGTTGAGTTGTCTTTTTTTTAAATTAATCAATAATTACATTATAGCAGTATAGAGGATCATAGTAAAAGTTGATTTCTTTAAGAAGCAAAGTCAGGCATAAAATCAGATGTGTAGTCCTAAGTACTACTCAATCAGGCATTTTATGTTTCATGCTTTCATAGAAGGATTTTCACATTCTGGGCTATTGTCAAAGTTAAATTTCTTTTTGGAAGTGTTTAAAGATTTTTTTTTTTCCCCCTTAGGCATTGCATTCCTTCATTTTTGTTACCCTGGGACAAAAACAAAACAAAACAAAAAATGAATCAACCAAAGAAACAAAAGAATAAACAAACAAAACAAAACCAAAAACAAACAACAAATAAAAACCCCAAACCACAAACAAACAAAAAAACCCACTAAAACTAACCAACAAACCAAAAAAAAAACAAAAAAAAAACCCCAAACCAAACACCTCAAACCAAGCAAAACCAGAGAGAGTGAAAAGGAACTGGAAGCTTTTCACTAAGAAAAGAGTTTTAGTTTGTGCTTTACAAATGTCAGGGATATAAACCATTGTGTCTGAGTCTCCAAGCAGCAGGACTTAAGCTGAGATGTTTGACTGTAGTAGCTTGTTCCCATATTCATATCATGCTATCGCTCATACTTTTCTTTGAAGTGTTTGACATTAGGTACTGGAAAGAGCTGTAGCAAAGCATTTGATGCCTGGAACTCTTTCCAGGGACTTTCCAAACACCATTGCTGCCTCCTGCTTACATTGCTACTGCAGATCTGCTGCCTTTCTTATGCATGTTAGAAGCAGTTCTTAGACTTCTGGCATATTTGTTTCTCTCATTCTATCTGTGTTACAGCTTCAGGTTTCCTGTCATTAACCGAAGTTCCACGTGCTGTCTTGGCAGTGTTTGTCTCGCTTCCTAAGGCAAGATGGTAATGTACCGTGTGGACCCATTATGTGACATGTCTTGCTGGGAACTAGTCAGTTCAAGTTAGTTGTGAGAGTGAAGTCAGGCACCAGCGTGAAAATGCAGGCATTTTAAACAAAAAAGACCCCATGGCTAGCTTTCTTATTAGGCATATACCACAACTGATCTTTAAGTACTGCCAAAGCAGCAAGGCTACATTATCAATTAAAGTTCTGTAAGTGATGTTGAATATCATTTATATAATGTTTTAGGTGGGTGTGACTCATGGAGAAGGTGCTCCTGAATGTTCCCCACCTACAACATGACCCTGTAGGCCTGCCTTTACCATTGACCCAACACACCTGGTGCATTCCTTGATATATAACAAGGAGAAGAGGTTGGTATTTGGGTGTTCTTATAGCTGTCAGAGAAAAAGGACAAGGATACCAGGCTTCAGACAGCTGCATTTGTTCACTGTGCAGACAGTCTCCAGGTGTGTGACAGCAAGGGAAGCAGGAGACAGCTGATGATGAAATTCTGTATTTTCTTGGGTATTTCCTTAACTGGATACTTTCTGCACCCTTTAAAGCTATGATAATTTTATGTCATAAAGGAAAGAAGGGGTTAAGAGAATAGGTTCCTCTGGACTTAAGCTTCCATACTGAACATTTTGACTCTCCATTCTGCCTGTTTCTCAACTTCAAAAAAAATCCGTTCACAGAATCTTCTCCATTTTATTGTTACAGGATTTTCATCCAGGCTGTTAGCCAGGTACATGAATCATTGTAGTCCTGGTCAGAGAACTGAAAACTAAAATGGTATGAGGGAAGCTTCCTAATAATTGAACTCACAATAGATTACAATGCTTTATTAGGCTAATAGACTATAGAAAGTGCTTGTTTACAGGTTCTTTTCTTGAAGCTGTTCAAAACATGCTCCTGAGAGCAATTAAAAAGAAAAAAGAAAAAAATCAATAGAGCAATTTTGGCCATCACTTGCTCTTCTGCTGCAATGTGACTGTTCCCATCAGACTTTACTTGTTTAATGCTGAAAGGCAGAATCCAAGTTCTGGAACCAGTGAGCTGTGTTTTGTCAGGTTGCTTTCTTCTGTCAATTACAGGAGTTCTGAAGAGACAGAAACTTCACTAATAGCTTCTTAAAGTTCCTTCTGTTACTTGGGGTTAGTAACTGTATAGCAGAGTGACACTGTTGTTGCCTTCAAATTTCAGATGTGTTTCATTGCTTGACAACATCATGTGTTGATTTTCCATTTTTTTTTTCTGAGGCTTATTTTCTAAAGTTGTTATTCAGATGTCAACTGACTACACTAAACCAGTTTTTTAAAATAAGAATCTATGTTTTTGCATGGAAATCACATAACTTGATAGTAAGTTACCTAATTTGCAGAACCGATAGTAGATTCCTGATATGCTAATGAAAAGCATGTGTCCTTTGGGGATGCAAATGTAGACGTCTCTTCTGAGTGTTTTCTTACCAAAAGTATAGAGTCTGAGGATCTCTTTCATGGAGTAAATTGCTCATGGCTGTGTGTCTTTCTCAAACCTTAGCTTCAGCAGATTCTGATACTTTTACAAATACAATGGTAACATACCCACTGTTTTAATATACCCAGTATTTGTGTACTTGCCAAGTAATACTTCTGCAAAGAGTGGTTAAGTGCAGAAGAGTAATTTATTGTTAGGTTAGTATTATATAACAGGAAAAAAAAAAATGGAATACAGCTGGTTCCTTTCAGTCTTTGAAGCCATTATTTGAATCTCTCAATGTTGAATATATCTTTTTCTAGCCATTCTTCCTTTTTGATAGTCTTGATGCAACTCTTAACATTTTTATAGACAGGAGCGGTGACAGTGTATGGATTATCAGAATTTAAAGGTCTGACTTTTTGATCATGGCATCCTTCCCTCTCTTTCCATTAGTTTTCTAGTTAAGTTAGTGTTGCATTTTTCATTATTGCTCTCATTGAAATACTTATAGTCAGCTCAAGCTATGTATAAAATAAAGATAAATACTTAACTACACTGCATATTTCATTTTAAGGATGAAACTGAATAAACTTGATCCTTCTGGTAAAAACAGTTTCCTTAATAAGAATAATCAATTACATTTTCCTCTCTGCCACATGGCCAGACATGCAGAGAGTATCTTTCCACCTGGGTTCCTCATGTCATTTGAAAAGCCAGAATTAAAAGGGACAGAACAGGGATTGCAGTCCTCTCCATTTCATCACATAAACTTTCCCTCTGTGCAGCTGGTACACTGAAAACATAACTGCTTCAGAACAGACTCACTAGATGTTAACTGTGAGAACAAAAGAACTTTAATTCTATAGTACAATCCTAGAGAGTTTTTATTAATAATATTGTGGGGTTCCATCATGATCTCATTGTTTCAACATAAAATGAACTGCCTTAAATACTTTTGTAAGTTGTTTGCCTTTTTTTCTTCTCATCTCCTCTTGCTGTTCTTCCTAAAACTTCTGTTCCTCTGACTGTGAAATGGAGATTTTCTTTGCAATATGTCATCTTTAGTAACAGATACCCTGCGACTTATGCACTTAGCCTCACCTTGGCAGTTAATTCCTTGAGTATTTTATGGCATCTATATATAGCCGCTGGCAAGTACAAAATAGTTGGGATAGGCAAAAGCTATAGGAAGCGTATAAGAAAGAAATACTTTTCTTCTACCTTGTTTCTATATATTTTCTGTGTGAGTGGTTGTTTATGTATTTTCTGCAGCTACTTATGTCTCCTTGTTGGTGTGGATGGCATGGAAAACTGAGGTCATCTTCAGAGTTACTTCATGGAGGTCTGCAGACCCTCCCTTTGAAATAAAGATCTTTGTTGCTCTTTGAGCCTCTATCAGTAACTGGATTTGTTTCTGTAAGACTATGTTGTGGCTTCTACTGGCTAGCACAAGGCAAAAGTGTGTCTTTCTTCCCTGAAAAGGTTACTACATGCATTACATGGAGACAGTTTTCACAATCTGTATTGTGAAGTCAGTTTAATTTTTCTAATTCATAATTCTTCAGATATGGTCTTTCTAGAGTCCTTAAGCTGGAGAACTGCTTCATCAGAATGCATTACTATTTGAGATTGTAAAGAGTCTTTGAGTTACCAGGCCTGCTGTGACACTGCAGAATTCCTATAGATTGTTGTTAAGAATTTTGCAGGAGCTTTCCTACTCTGCATATTGCTGTATTGTGCTCATCTTTCATATAACTAGTGCAGCATATTGTTGTAAAATGTTGTAAATAACTTTCATGTTTTCAAATGTCTTTGCAAGGTGGTAGAATGACTTAGCAGAAAATATTGCAGTTGCTGACAGCATTTTCCCTTAAGAGATAATGCTTGCAAAAAGGAAACAATATGATACTGTAAGCAGAAAAAAATCTGGAAGACTTGTTGGCCTTTTCAGTTCCATGACCTTGGATGTAATTAAAAGATGACTTATCTTTGTCACTCCAACAATGTGTAGATGGTCCTATACACAAACTTGACTGATTTTGTGAAGAAAGGAAAAAAGAGCTACCATCCAGGAATCTGATGTGAAAGGTAACTATATGGATTTTTGTCTGAGAAGTTTTCCTTGAAAGTTGTGCTCCCTGAGATCTGAACAAAATGAGATTTTTCTACTTTTTTACATCTGCTAGTTCCGTCTAATGCAGTGAATCTACTAAGGGAAAAAAAATGGTTTGGGTTTTATTTTTTTTCCATGCAAACCTTTATCTAATTGATTTAAAAATAAAGTATTGTCTTTATTCTACAGTGATTAAATATCTACTTCATTAAGAGGGTCTGAGGACATGTATTTATTAAATGAAAATAGGACATTTCCACCTCACCTTGTTACCTGTGTTGTAGGAAATGCTATTCCAATTATTTCCTCTTTTCTTCTTCTCAGAGATCTTATTTTAAATATCTGATGGCTGTGCTTGCAGTTAGGTTATGTGATGTCTGTTTCATACTCGCCTAGTATGAAACAGACTAGCTGCACATATCCTGATTTACATGTCTTTATTTTATTATCATTAACCATATCACATCTAAGGGCCATCAACCACGATTTGGTTTTGTTTTATAGCACTCTTAGTTCAGTGCTATCATGTTGGTCTTCTCCTGTGACTGCGCAGAGGTTAAAAAGACAGTGCTATTTATATATATATATATTTTTTTTTTTTATTATTATTTTTTCCCCTCTAATCTACTCATCCTTTGTTTCTGGGCCTCTGGAGGAATTATGCAAACTGTTGTGCATTACTTGAGCTCCCAGGAGATAGTCTTGAGGGAGGAGTGTCTGAGTGAGGGTCAATGAATTTATTGATGTGCTTATCCTGAGATGTGGGGAAGGTGGGAGGGACGGAAGGGAAAAAACTCCAAACACCACAAGCTTTTCAGATGGCTCTGGGTAGGCTGCAGAGGTACTCGGTGATAGGCTGCTCTAGGACCACAGCACCACTACTCTAAATCGTCTTGAAACTTGACATTAAAAAAGACTCTGTAAACTTCCAAGACTGTCTTGACCACAGTGGGATTGAGGTATGTGTGGTTACTCTTTGGGGAATGGCTGCTGGTGCTTTTTGATAAAGCTAGCTCTTTCCTGATGAATTTTTTCAAGAAAGTGAAGAGTACCTGTACTTTAAGCTGAGTGTCAATCATCTTAGGGCAATAGCACTAGATGACATCTGTCTCCCTCCTGTTCTTACTATATTATCCCAAATTCAGTAACAGTCTTTGACCAGTATTTCTGTGATTAAGTAAAGAGTCAAACTGATTTGTTAAAAGTACTTCACAGAGTATGAAAAAATAATTTGAGGACTGTTTAGATGAATAATTCATACTTAGCTGATGTAGCAGGACAAAGTACACTCAAAGTTCCAGTTACAGAAGATTGTGAATGTCACTGCATCCTTAAGATAATGGACAAGATGCCGCTTCAGGACTTTCAGGGACAGTGTATTCATTATTCTTCAGTTTGTCCAATGCAGCAATTAATGTGATTAAACTAGAGCCAAATCTATTTTAAATACTATTGCACTGGGTCGTTAACTCTAACACTGTCATCATGTTCTCCCCTACTGCATTTACCTGATTTAGGGGAGATACTAGTGCTTAGCACTCACTTGAATCAAGAATATATTAATTCTTCTCTAGTTCTCAAGATATTACTCAGTGCTCTTGTGTTAGGAATTATATTGGACCAATAGGGGGGAAAAAATTCAGCACTATGTCCTGTAGTCACTTGAAACTACCACTGGAATAACAGCGAGTGACTCTAATCCATAATTTACAAACTTATTGGTGTTCAGCCAGTTGTATGTGTAGTTTTTATCTTGATAGACGCTCTGTTAGGTTACCTTCAAGGTTGCCTAGAATAAAAAAAAAAAAGATAGAGCTGTTTGTAGATCCTGTAAAGGATATGATCCAAGGTAGTTCAGAATAAATCAGATAATTCTCAAGTAGTTCTTCTTGTTCAAAAGGTAAGTCAAGGCACGCTGGATTTTCTGGTTGGAAATATTGAGACTCACTGGAGGCAGCTATAAGGTATAACTGAAGATGAATCAAGTGTTTAGCATGTCTAGACATAGGTGAAATATTTTTCAGAGTAACTTAAATAGTGACAAAAACTGCCTAGAAAATTGGTTGTTTTGAAAATTTACCCTTGTTTTTTACCCTTGTTTACACCTTAATGATCCATGTAACTGAAGTTCATTCTACAGAGACTTGAGTTTCTGGTGTTGGTTACACAGCTGGAAACCTACAGAAACAGTTACTCAGGTAGCAGTTCATGCAGGTGACTTCTAGATGTTAAATATACCTCACATACTTGAAATAAGGAAGTGAATTAATATCACATACAAAAATGTGTGGTAGAAACTTACTGTAACAAAAGAAGAAAAAAGAATGCTTTGGTTTTTGTTATTAGAGACATTAGCCTGGCGTCGTCCTTGTTTTTGACCTGTAGGAAAAAGAATAAGACAACTGTATAAAATTATTTCATAGTTTAGAATTTGCATATATTTGATCTTAGGGAGAAAATTCCTTGGACTTGAACTTAAAATGAAAAGGAAATATTCTCATGTGGCTCCATACTTGAAAAAATTCCTAGAAAAAGCACTGAGTAAACACATGTACCTGCTAGTGGATTTCAGACACGATCTTCAGATGTTCATGTTGCTTCTAAAACTCAAGTTAAGATAGTACTAAAATCTCAAGGATGTTAAGTCTACCCACCATGATATGTGAAAAAGTCTCTTAGCAACTAGTGTGGAAATTAGTCTGTGAATTCGTTTCTGCTAAGATTTGAATACATTCACAACTCTGAGACAGGAGGTGGGAGTTCTTGACCAGATGATGCAAGAGTGTAAGTTATAAGAAAAAGGTATTGATCTTACCTGAAAGAAAGAGAGAAATTAAGGATAGCGGACAGTAAATTGGCAGCAGGTTATAATGCAGGTTATAGGACGGCCTTGCAATGTGAAGAGTAGAGGAAAAGAGAAAAGTAGAGTCAACAGGAATATACGAAAGGGGACACAAAGCTTCTCACATATGGGGGCACGGACCATTTCCAGTCTAGTGAGACTGCACACATGGCAGCCTACTTATATATTCTCTTTTTGCTCCCCAAAGTCTCTATGTGCAATCTGCCGTACCTATGGAACAGTAAAGCATATAACCTGAGTAATTGGAGAGTTGATCAGATGTCCCTGGAATGATTTTCAGGGGAAGATAATACAAAAATTTGGTTGTGAAGTTATAGTCTGCTGTCTGTCCAATAAGTCCTTGTTAGTACCCTTACAGAAATTGGAGTAGGCTGTTTTGTACATAGTGAATGGTGAAAGTGTCCCAAAAGGGAGTTAGGATGGACTGGTGAGTGCACTGTGAAGTCCTCTCTACCTTAGTGTGCTGTTGCACGTGTAGAAAAGCACATAGGTGTCTAAGGGCTTGTATACATAGGAACAGTTACAGTTAAGGTAAAGAAAGGTAAGACCTCAGTAAGTGAGATTTATACCATGGTTAAGACAATGAGAGGGGCTCTCATTGTCTCAAAGTGTAAAGTGATTGTGAAAAAGTATTTTCATTTCTGATATATCTTTCTAAAAATGTGTAACCTTCTATGAAGTGCATAAAGCAATTAGATTTCTTTCTGGAACAGGCAGTGTAATATTTTAATGTACTTGTCTATATGTAAATCTGCATGTCAACAGTTATGCTTGTTTCCAACCTCTTCCCTGTTTTGTTTTGGATTTTTTTTCAAGTTCTCATAGTTTTCAAAGAAATTCTATGTTTTGCAATTTGACTTGGAGGGTCAGAGTGAAGTGTAAACCAAACTGTTTCTGTAGACCTGATGGAGAGTATAGTGGGTTTTATCTCCTTGAGGAGACACGCTGTGTTAATTAACGTTTTTCATAGCTGCATCATTCCTTAAAATACTTTCTGGAGAAATTGATGTAGTGCTGGAGAGAGGTTAGCTTTTTTTACTTTCAGCCCTAGTGCATACCATAAACTGACTTACCTCTAATAGACCTTCTGCTCTAAAATTGGTGGCTTTTTTTTTTTTTTTTTAAATTGACTAGATGGCCCTTGAAAGCCTATGTCTGCAGTACTTTCTATCTTGAAATAAACTGAGAACTTTCACAATTCTGTGGAACTATCTGACTTGATAAGTACCAAAGATGGTGGAGATTTTCTTGTGCACTAGCCAGATGCATTCCACAGATTCCATATTGCACAGTCTGATTTATAGTCATGGCAATAGTTTCTAATGAACAGCTTTGTTTCAGTTGTTAATTCGTGATGACCTTCTCTTCATCAGTTAGTGATCCATCAGTTGTTTGTCTGATCCAGTAGCTGTACAGTTAGAGAAATTGCTTCCCAGTAGATTGTCTTTGTTTTATGTTTCTGGATTGAGCGTGGGAGGGAAGAGAATTTCAGGCTTTTTGGACATTTGCAAACTTTTACAAAATTTGGGTTAAGGACACACAATGCTTAGGGAAATTTCCTTTTAAAGAGCTCGTCCACTTCCTTGTCAGAAAATTAGACTTTTCCTGGGCAAAATTCTCTATACAGTATAGTTTTGGGGATAGAAGGTGTATTTGCTTTTCTATCGTTGGTCTTCCTCAAATACTAACAAATTTTTCTATATTTAGAAGGATAAAACATAGTGAATGTTCTTTTGGCATTCCCTTTGCCAGACACTCTGTCACTCCTGCACAACTGAATGAGAACTGCAGATGTTTGGCCCCTCTCAGCATAGTGTTCACAGTGTAACAGGGTGGCAGTCAACGTTGGTGGCTCTCAAAATTGCACCTTATGTTTTTAAACTGACTCAGGCACTTGGCGAGCTGCTTGCTTCAGACAATTAGTATGTTAATTTCTGAAGTACTATGAGGTCTTTTAAGGAAATAAAGGCTTCCCCATGTAGCCATCAACTGAAAGGAGTTAGAAAAGCCTCACAGTTCCCCAGAGGACTTGCTTTCTCTGTGAAAACTAACTGGACCCTGAATTTTTTTTTTTTTTTATGACATGTGCCTGTCATGAGTAATGTAGAGGGTAGGTGGGAAGTGAGAAGATAGTTGTCTGAATGAAATCCTCACCTGTGACACGAAGAGAAATGAAAGACTTGTGTGAAGATACCCTAGGCTTTATTTATGGATAAAAAGAGAGGAATGATTTTTATGACATATCCCTGCAAGATAAAGTGGTAGCAGCCTGCTATGATTTTATTTCAAAGGATCTGTGATCCATTAAACAAGTTCAGGGAGGTAAGAACTGCTATGTAGTGATCACAAGACCTTCAGATGTTATTCTTCTTTGCTCAGGTTAAAAAATATCCAAATTCTGTGCATATTTTTTTTTCATACATGATGAACTCAGTTTCCTCAGAACGGAGAGCTATATAAGGTTAAAAAACTTTAGGTCCCACGCTAGTGAAAAATTATCCTCAGGATCAATTTTTCAAGTCTTTCAGATGGAAATCATGTGAACTGGGAAAAAAAGTGTTTCAAGGTTAAAAGAGACTACTGTAATGAGATGAGTATAAAAAAAAATGGATAAATTATGAAGCCCAGATGAAGCCTTTAAACTATTATTCTTACTAGTGTTGCATTCAACATTTATAATATAGAATCTAGAGAGTTCTGTCTGTTGTTAACTTACATGTTTGGAAGAACAGTTAACATTATTCGCAGACAAACACTGTTATTTAATAATATTAAGGCCAGTGTGGCATAGCAAGAGTTTGTAGGCATCCCTTGTCTGATTTTGTCATGCTAATTCATTACTGGTGTGCTAGTTTCATTTGCTGCGCCATATTTAGGAAGCTGTATTATAGTGTTACACGTGAAAGGCTGTTCTCATTGAGTGATGTAGTCATCATTAATATGTAGCCACTTTATGATATATTTTCTTTTGAGGTAAAAAGACATAAATTACAGATACCCAGTTAAAAATGTGACACTAAAGGAAAGTTTTATAAATTGACAGATTGTGTGCTTTGGTTCTTGTTCCTATAAATTGCTTTTATTGGCTTGTAAGAAAGACAGACTTGAAGCAGCTGTATTTAAATTAAGGTGCAGTAGTTTATAAGCAGGATAAAAGGGCTGTAATGTTTCAAATTAACAACAAGTAATATGAAATCACTCTACCGAAACTGTAAAAAAAAAAAAAAAAAAAAAAAAAGTGAATGAAAAAGATCTAAAATCTGCATTGTGTGCATTACCTATTCATTGTGAAGACAATCTCTTAGAGAATTTGATTCGTTCACGGCTATTGCTAGCACTTTAAGTTGCAATTTGACTTTGGTTCTGAATATATTGGAATGTTTGGAGCTCAGTGGCCATATAATGTAAAACCTAAGCTCAATAAATGCTGTGCAAACCTGGTATAGATATTAGTGTATATGCAGAGATAATTAACAGATAATTAGCTGTCATCATGCATACAGAATTATGATGATTTGGAGTACAGAAGATAACTACTTTTCTGCCTCTCTTTTTAATGCTAGTGCTAGTACTTATTCTCATGTGAAAATCACAAGTTCTTTCCCAGGTCACTCTTGCATGTGCAATGTCTTTCTGTGGAAAAACTTGAGGAAAAAGTAGGCTGAAAAAATGAGACTTTTGAGGCCCTTGTGGACAATCCGTATTTGACCTTTTCCAGCAAGTTAATCTCCTTTGCAACACACGTTCATTATAAATCAATGTTTTACTAAAACCCAATAAACTCAATGCAGTGCTTCAACAGATTTCAAGCAGATTAGCAAGAGTGGGGTAGCATGAAATACATCAAGTGTACCTTGTAAGAGTTTGCTGTTTTCCAATTAAGGAATAGATCTTTTTCATGCAGTAATTGGAACTTCCGTGGCATGGCTTGTCTAGCGTCCATTTCCAGTGTGTGTCAGTACAGATAATGAACTTTGGTTTCCATCTTGGGATTTCAGAATTGTGCAGAGTAACAAAACTGGATGGTCGTGTCCTATCCATGTTGTTGTGAACTCAATGGCAGAACCAATATCAAAACTGTCAAAAGACCCGAGAAAACAAACTGTCAGCAAATGTTAAAAGGTAAAGCAGATACTCCTCTAAGGAATACTGAATTTCAAGAGTACATCTATGAAAGAATCTGCTACATTTGGAATCTATTGTAAAATAACAATTCTAGGAAAAATTATAGAATGAAGAATCAAAAAGGTAAGGTAAAAATGTCAGCCCTTAGTGTTATTTGAAGAGGACCGTTGTACTGATGCTCTTTCATGGAAGTGTCCTAGATGTGATGCGAGGCACTTACTTATAAGATGTTAGATATAAATTACAAACATGAATATCCTCTTTCATATCTTCACTGGAATGACCTTTTACACTGCCCTCCTCTCATCAGTCTCTTTGCTAAAAAGATTGGCGGCTTGCGCATCTCTGTTCATGTCAGTCTGTGGTTAATGCATATGCATTCACTGATTTGGCAGGTACAGATGCAGTTCGTTACATCATTGCAAGGATAGCAATCCAGTTATTCACTAAATGTGCAGACCGCCTGTGGCATCATTTATCTAACTATATCCTGGCTGGTTCTGTACAACAGGTTTTCCATGCAGGTATCACATCCAAATTACTGATGGATAATTTGTGTGTATGTATGTGCTGTAATAGCTCCACTATATCATGCACTGCAGAAGTAACTCCATTCACTTTCATCCATTTTGGGATGGAAGAACTGCAAGTGGCAGGTTGACTGAACGTGGTTCTCACCATACAATGAGGCTGTAGAATCCATCTATCATGTTGTAGACATCATGTGAATTAAAAAAGTGGCTATGCACACTTGTGAAAGAAAAATTCCTGAAGGATGTGGAAGCACAAAGATATCCCCTCTGGGTCAAGAAGTCTTGAGCTGCAAACTGGTATAGGTTGGAAGAGTATACTTAGGAATTGTCATTCCAAGTCATTTTTTCATTTTTTTTCCTTTACATTCACTCTTGGCATCTACTGGAGGCAGGGTACTGAGCTGACTGGCTGGCTTAATGCAGAGTTTCTTATGCTAAGTCCTTGGCATATTTTAAGAATTTTTACAAGAAAATTTAAAATTGTTCAGTAATGAAGTCTTTTTCAAGGGTCTTATAGGTGCTTCAGCTCTTAAATCACAGAACATTAAGGGTTGGAAGGGACCTTGAAAGATCAACTAGTCCAACCTCACCAGTAAAGCAGGATCACCTAGATCAGGTCACACAGGAATGCGTCCAGGCAGGGTTGGTGACAGCCTCTAAATTGAGGATAAATATGTTTTTATCTTCTTGAATCTAAGTATCTTTGTGTCTGTCTCCTTGATTGCTGAACCTACTGGGGTTCTACCAGCAAGCTTAGGTTGCCTGTTTAGAACAGATATTCCTTTGCTTTTAAGATGGTCAGTGGTGGCTGGATTGCTAACCTGGTGTGGAATGGGAAGTGAAGTCAATAAGTTAGTTTATCCTGTGAAAAAGCCAAAGAATTGTAGCACAGATGGAATTCAACTCTCTCATTACATCTCCTTCCCTATAAGTGCTTGGACTTGTCTCAGCATATTGCCTGGTTTCATCAGTGTAACAAATCCAAAAAACTGTCAGGCTTCCATTATCACCATCTCTTTGGCATCTGAGATAACTTTTAAGTAGATGATTCATGAGAATGTGTTGTTGGAAAGGACTGTGCTGAAATGTGTGTGACAGATGTCAAAGAAATATTGCTGATATATTTTAAGCGTTGCTTCCAGTCGGAGCATCCTTGAAAGCATAAATATCCTATAGCAACAAGGAAAAAACTCCTCCTGTGTTCATCGAGAAGTGCTTTGTGTATCCTGCTCTGGAGCCAGGTTGAACATTTATGACAGTAGGTGTTTTCCTGATAACGGACAGATGTAGAATAACAATATTAAAAGTCATCCGTCTGGATAGCGTTCTGAAATACATTGCTGGGCCTCTATGCTACTTCACAGCTTTTGTGTAAAGGTTATCCTCACTGCCTTTTTTGTTACTTAGCACTTAATTTAGTTATTTATGTTATTGCAGTTACTTATTTTTCATCTTGCAAAAAAAGTTAGTGTACAATGCAGAAAAATTCACATGCACCTTGTAAATGACAGTTGTAATACCAGATATGAAGGTGGAACTCCTATTTTGTCAGCCAGATTTCCTTGCATGTGTGAGTGGGGACAGTTTGGAAAAGTTAGATAGAAAAGCTGTCTGGCGGACTAAAGTTTTGCTATAATGGAGGTTCTTAAAAAAAAAATAAGGCAAAACAGAAACCAAAGCACAAACCCAATAAATATTTCAGAAATTCCATATAGGTTAGTAGGAGAACAAGGATATAGATGAGAGTGCGGGGATAGGAATGCCAAGTCTAGGACGAGGACCCTTTTGATCTTGTGGCTGCTTTGTAAGACCCATGAAAGGAAAAAACTGAAATGAATGAATTTGACCAGGAAGAGAAACTTGTGAATGGCTGGGAAACTGCTGTGTGCCAGGAAGGATGTTGCCAGGAAATCTAACATGTACCCAGGGATGGTGGCTGTGGAAGAGAGAGAGCTAAGGAAACTCTGCCAAGACTGTCACTTAGTACATGACTCCACAAACTGAATATGTTCAGTTTCTGGTTTTATTGGAAGAAATTCTTGTGAGATAACAGATCTGAAATCTCTTTATACTTAGCAGTGTTTAATATGGCTGTAAATGGCACTGAAACTTAATTTAAAATTACTTCTGAGCCAAATAAAACTTTTTGCACTGAAAAATACTGAGAGTTTAGTAGACCAAAACCAGAATTCAGTACTTAAAATGGCTGTGATACTGAGGAGCAAAAAAAGTTCAAGTGAAAATGAACAAAATATCCAGATATTGAAAAAATGAGTAAATATACAGTTAAAACACACTTTAGTCCTAAATTCTGAACAAATTAAAGCCTGATGTGTTCAAATTTGGTTAAATATTCACTGGCAAGCTTAGTGAGTCAAGATATTAATTTTTAAGTTTGTTTGCCCACATAGTCTTATCCTCTGGGTTGAAGAAATGTGTTCTCAATAGCATACCTCCAATCATAAGTTCTATATGATGTCTTCATCAGGAACAGCCTTTTAAAAAATTGTTCTTAATTATAGATAAGATTATCTGGTCCATCCCTGTACGTAACTAAAATCTGCCAGGACCAAATGTGTATAGGAAATTCAGAAAGGTGGCTTTGTCATCTAAAATTTGCATCCTCTGAACAAATTATAAATTATATCAAGAAATAAATGCTAGGAACATAAGCATATATTGAAGTTGGAATCAATTCTTTTTGCCCAGAGAGGTGACCTTTTATACAGCAGCCAATGTTTTGTTTTATAAACACGTGACGAAACAGAGTGAGCTTGTTAATAAACTGGATAAATGAGAGGAAGTGTGCCGTGCTTGCCTTAGGCCTACCGAGCATTGCTGTCCAGAGTAGCTGCTGTACCTTTTAGGAGGCTGGGTCAGGTTATCGGGAGAGTTGCCACTGGGAATTTTATTTATGCACCTTGCTCTTTGCAGTAAAATGAAATTTTAGGGAAGTCAGTGTCACCATTTATGATACCATATGTGCATGTCTGTGTATATTTCTATTTGAAAGGCTTAATTTTTGCTTTGTCTCTGATAATGTAATGATGGAGTTAAAAATCTGTCTCTGTTATTATACTGTATAGGCCATTCTCTGAGTAATGGCCATAGAAATCATCTTTCCTCTTGGTTTCTGTCTGCAAGTTAAAATGAATTCCATGATGAGATACTGTCAGCTGGTTTTGTGCTTTCATGTATTTGCTCAAAAAGAAGCACACTTTTGATGTTGTTCTACTTATGTCTCATCAAAGGTTTTGTAGCAGCTGCATTTCATGGTTCTCTACAAAACCACCTGGAAAACATCCATCGTTTGAAAGTGATATTCTTAAGAGTGCCTTGCAGACTCAGATTTGCAGGTTGCTGAATGCTGCTAAATTGAAAATGACCTTATTTGAAAGGAAATGGATGCCGTCAATCCTTTAAGAATATCAAAAGCTACAGCACAAACAGCTCACCAAATGTAATGGGTGTCTGGAGATCCAGCTGTAAAGTTGCAGTGTTGGTGTAATCTGTTGAATTTTAGTCATACAGAGTGATATTTTGCATATCTCGCTTAAAAGGGTTTTATATTGAATGGCTATTTTAAGTTAAATGAATTTGTGATTACCTGTGTTTATTGAAAGAAACAAGGCCTACATTTAATGGAACTGTAATTAAATACTCAAGTTACCTTCATGTTTTCCTCTTTGTCAAAGAGAAAACCATATGCATTAACAGTTAGATCTGCTTTTTCTAAATGTACATATATTTAAAGGATCGTTGAAAAAGGATCATTGCTGCTGTCCCACAATGGTTAGAGGAGTATTTGAAATACTGGTGTGTGGTGTGTTTAAGAGTTAAGGAATAAATTGTTTATGATGAAATTACTCATGAAGCCTTAAAAGAATCTGTCCATAGACCTGAGCTGTTCTATAGAATCCTATACATGCATAAATTATTAATAAAAGGGCAAATAATGTATCAACAATGAATTGTTTCCTCAGTTGTTTTACACAGTGAAAACTTAATTTGACTGCAGACAGTTTGAGAAGGATCTTTTAGTACTGTATGCTATAGTAATATAATAACAAATTTTCAAAAAGTGCCAGGTAACTTGAAGAGGTAAACTAAATCTAATTCTACAGACTGATCTCTAAGTTGGCTATTCTTCCTCAGGGGAAAGAAACACCTCTGAAGTATTCTGGATGGTTCTCCAAAGATGTCAGCTAGAAGTTTAGACTGGATTATTCCACGCGGCTTTAGAAAATACTCACTTTGATGAAATGTGTATGCTCTTTTAAGAAATCCATTTGGAAAAAAATACCCACCTAATTAGAAGTGTTCTCATGTCCATCTCGTTCCTTTAATCAGTCAAAGGAAGTTAAGATAAATACCCCAGGTTAACAGAAAATATCAAGTAAAAAGAAAAGTTCTGTAGTCTTTTCTGTGTTTTAAATTGTTGTTGTTTTATATTAATCTGCTATCCCTTTCCATCAGTCATTTCTAGTGGCATTTAAAGCTGTGATCCATACCATTAATTTATTCAAAGAATTACATAGTATGTAATAATTAACTGCTACATCCTGTAGTATTGGTTTCACTAACTGCTACATGAAAGGACAGACATCTCCACACTGATCTGAGATATTTTACTGTTCAGGTGATATAAAGAAGCCAGATGCTGGTTGTAATTAATCAGTAGAGACTTGTTCTGTTGACGGAAAGCTCTCAGCTGGAATAAAGCACACAGAGCTGGCTTCTGCTCCAAACACTTCTGCCTTTCTGACATCAGAAGTGGGAAAAAATGTTGATCCATTAATCCAGCTGATGTGTAATGTCTTATGAAAAACATGTGTTGCCTAGGACATTAGGTTAGTGTTGGCTTGCCCACAGAATTGTGGAGCTGTAATTATTTCCTTGTTTTTCATCTGCTGCGCTGGTCAAAGGAAGAATGTAGGAGACAACATAATGCAAGAAGAATTTGAACTCTACCATTTTCCAGAGTAATGGTTATCCAGTTAAGAAAATAATTTTACAAGTATTAGGGAGATGTGAAACTAAGTCTTGTAAGCTATTTCTCCTGTTACATCTCCAAAGATACGTGAGGATCTTATTAGTCACAAGATGTACAATGAAGTACGTACTTAAAGCAAGACTTTTTTTTTTTTTTTTTTTTAAAGGAAATCTATTATTTTGATTTATACACAGAAGAGCAGGTAGTAAGCTGTCCTGTCTGGGTCCCTCAAGCAAGTAGTATGCATGTGTTTTCTGTTTGACTGTTTCCCCTGTTTCTGCGTTACAATACACTTTAAGGAAAGGAAGATAAAATCAGATTAGAAAATAGATTGAAAAATTAGTTTTTAGTTGAAAATACATAACTAAAACATTTTTTAGAGATTTGTATGATTGATGAAAAAGTGTGAGGTCTAATTCATCTTTATTTCTTTGATCATCTTCTAGTCCTTCCGAATCACAGAGGAAAAAAAAAAATCTCTAAGAAATTGCTATTCAAAGATTAAAATGTATAATTTATTTCAGGTATGGATTGTAAAGATTTTTGGATGTGAACTTCTCACAACTGGTAGCTAAGACAACACTTAAATTTTTGGAAGCTGCAGCATAATAAAACAGATGATTTTTCTTAGCAGCTTGAGTTACTGTAGTGTCATTTAATTCCTGTGCTACTTTGTCTTTTCCACTGGGTGTCTCCACACTACATGGGAAGAACACGCAGTATTTCTTTTCAAAGCAAGTGCTTGAAAGCAGAGGGAATGTGTGAATACTAACAAGCATGTTTTGAAATATGTTCATTTTCTATAATTTACTGTTGAGCTGTATCTAAATGAACCCTATCTTCCAGATCTGAAGCTTTGAGTGGCAGCTGACTTTTCTTCCATTCACCAAAGAATTTAGAAAAGCATGCCAATAAAGTTATTCTGTGTTGATCTGCTTTTGAGGAATTCCTGCCCCAGTGTAGTATCAAAATGGAAGTGAGTGTCCAATGGAAAAAGAAATTCTGAAATCCTGCTGTCTTTTTTTTTTTTTTAAATCCTGTGTACATTAGTGACAGAACTCTGATCCAGACCATGCTTTTGAATTAGGCATTTACTAGCACTTGTCAATTTGTTTCCCCTTTAGCTACAGCCAGTCATTCCCATTTCGCACTGTAAAGACAATGACTGATAGCTCTGAAAGGAGCGAAGAGGCAGGAAATCCCCAGAGCCCCTCTCTCCGCAGTGTGGGTTCTCAGCCAGGCTCTTAACTGCAGCCACAATGGCCACATCCCCATTGCTCTTTAGTATTCTCCAGAGCACCATGACAGGCTCCTCTGTACTGCATTTTTTTTTTTTTCCCCCTCTCAGCATCCCACCCCATCAGGGATCACAACATCCTTATGCAGGCCACAGAGATGTACAGAAGCATCTATCAGGTTATCCATCCACTTTTGCTTTTTGTTTGGGGTTACTAACATTGCCACTTTCTGGAGATATGAAACATAAGTGTTTCTCTATGGTAGACAGCATACATGTTGTAATCCAGTTTCTCTTTGGAGTGATCAATAATTCTGGGAATCAGAAGAGGTATTGCTTCATCATAGTTGTCAAACACTGAATTTTTTTCAAATCTTTGACATCTTTGATTCCAAAATCAGCCATACCATTTGGGTTACTGTTTTCTAGGCTGCTGCTGCAATGAACTGAATGTGCATGAGTGTGTCATAGATGAGTATGTAGAATGTGATTTGCTGTTCCATAATCTCATTACTTTGTAGTAATATTAATGGTAAATTGCTGCAAGAGTGATATTGTTAACCAAGTGAGACCAGTGTAAAGAAAATAATCATTGAGATAAAAAATATTAAATAGTTTCTTTCTTAATGTACAATGAAATATTTTTGAACTGCCTCTGTAGATCTTTCAATTTTGTTTTATGCACTGAACTAGCTGTGAAGCTGCTCATAGATGTAGAGGCACAGTCGGGAGGCACTGTTGGTTTTGTGACTGAGGAAGTCTGTCTTAGAGCTGGTAAATTCAGAAACCCTTGAATGCGTATTGAACACCTTGAACTTCTAATGCTGGGCAAAGGAATCTTTCAATTCAGCATGAACCACCAACTTCTTTATTTGTAGTTTTTCCTCTGGAATTTCATGTTAGAAAAAAAAAAATCTACAGTGCCATAGATATTAATTCTAAATCCTGTCGTGAGCTCACACACAAAAAACACCATGTTGGTGATGTAGGCATTCTCATCCCTCATTGACTGTTCATCAGTTTCTTTTCTAATGAAAAGACAGTCTGCTGTCTACTAATTTTCCTTCAGGGTATGCATCTTTTTCTCTCTCTACTGCAAGTACAAACCTAATCAATAAGAGGTGTTGTTGCAGTTCAGTGGAATTTGCAACAGAGTTACTGTTAAGAAATTAGGAACCCTCTCTTTAACAAGTGTACAGCACGTGTTTTTAATTCTGTTTTTTTACAAGGATAGTAAAATACAGCTTATAAATCATTGCTGGCAAAAATCACTTCCCTATTGATTCAGTTACCTTCTTGTTCCTTTTCCCATGCAGACTGGCAAGCAGTTTAGTTTCCTTTTGTAAACTTTGTTGATTAGAAGGGAGAGAAAACACAGGAAAATACACTTGTTGATATCTAAACACTTTTATGTGTGTATGAACGCTGCTGTTCATACCAAAGCAATTACACTGGTGTTTCATGAATATTTCTGTAAGAAAAAGCGGTTTTCATCTAAGCATGGTTTACTCATTTTCCCCAGGAGAACGTGGAATACATTCATTAAAATACACAGGCAGACGCAACTGGTGATGCTGTTGTGTAACATTGGGAAGCCTTCAATGATTGGTTCCTGAGACCTTCTTGTCTCTACATGCTATGAATTGGCATGTGTGAGAATAATTATTAGTTTTAGTGCAATCTGTACCAGTGCCTTTTTCAACAGAAAGTTCAGGCTGCGGTGTCCAGTTGCTAGATAGATGGATTTAGGGGAGTGGAGCATCTCCCTT
>NW_008585765.1:0-869 GCF_000691845.1 Merops nubicus | reverse complement strand
GCCACGGCCCCAGTCCCAGCCCCCCCACTCCAGCCCGTCCCCTCGGATGCAGCCTCAGCCTTCTCCTCACCACGTCTCCCCGCAGACCAGCTCCCCGCACCCCGGGCTGGTGGCAGCCCAGGGGAACCCCATGGAGCAGGGGCACTTTGCCAGCCCGGAGCAGAGCGCAATGCTCTCCCAGCTGGCTGCCAACCCCGGCATGGCCGCCCTGCACGGCGCCGGCGCCACGGAACTGGGGCTGGGCGCCGAGAGCTCGGACTTGAATTCAAACCTCTCACAGAGTACACTAGACATACACTAGACACGTTGTAGCATTTTGGGAGCAAAAAAAAAAAACAAAAAAAAAGGAAAAAAATAAAGAAAAAAAAGAAAAAAACTTATTTTCTCAAGACTTTTTGTACTGAAGACAAATTTTTTTGAATCTTTCTTAGCTCTAAAAAAACGACGTTTTTTTCCCTGCGACACGTCTGAACTCTGCAGCAGTAGTTTGTGGTTTTAAAAACAAACCGACAACGAACCTGAGGGACAGTAGAGTACAAAGAATATATTTTTGTTATGGCTGGAATCAGAACCAGTCCTTTTTTTCTTGAGGTTTTTGTTTTTTTCCTTCCTTGTGTGTGTTGGGGAGGTTGGGGGAAGAGGGTGGTCTTTTGGCTCTACACCAAAGGATCCCCTGCTCATGCCTCCAATAGGTTTTTTTTTGTTTGTGTTTTTGTTCTTTTTTTTTTTAAATTAATGAAAATATGTAATATTGATAGTTATTATTTACTGAGGCAGATGGTAAACATTTTCCCTATTCTGGTTTTTCTTCCTGTCACTGCAAAAAGAAAACACAGCAAAGGCAAAACAAACAAAAAAAAAAAAACACA
>NW_008585764.1:0-1795 GCF_000691845.1 Merops nubicus | reverse complement strand
TCCAACCCCTATGATTCTATGATAATTGTGTTGGCATAAATCACAACTCAGAACTTTAAAAGCAGTTATACTTTTGTGTATGCTTCTCTGTTTACTCAAAGATGACAAGGAGGCTGCTGCTTCTTGCATTAACTAAGGAAAAATTAAAAATCAATGAGGATGGTCTTGAAAGCTTGGTCTCAAGAGAATAAAAATGGTAGAGGAGGGAGAAGATTTGCAATGGAGTAGAATAAGGGCATCACAACTTATTTATATGTGAACTAACATCTATAGGTATTGGAGGCTTGCAAATTACAGGACAGTAGGTTTTATTTAGCTGAAACTCCCTAGGATTGAATCTCTGCAAGAAACTCACTATCTAGGGTTTGAGTATCTACACAGTTCATAGATATGGAAACAGTGCTAAGGGTTTGGACTTGTTTCCACCAGCCCTTGCCACTGTCTGACCTCGGGCAGAGGAAATACAGCTCAACTGTTTCCCCAGGTAAAACAGTGCAACAACACACACACCAGTCAGTTTTACCTTCACACAAATCAAACAGGTTTTCAGCCCTCTCAAGAGCCCTTGCTCTCAAGAGCCCCTTCTGCATAAAACTCCATCCTCCTCAAAATACTGTTTTGCAAAAATCTGAAACTGTTTAACTCAACGTGGCTTATTTGACAGAAACAGGCAAGGGGAAATCCACATGAGCAACTGAGGCAGCAGACTGAGGGAGGTGGTGATATTGAACAGGGAAGAAGAAACAAACACCTTAAAACAATTTCTTCTCCAACAACAGTCTGCATGGCTGTCAAGTTTCTTTCTTGACAGGAAGCAGTTCTGATCTAAATCTGAAGCAATACAAGAATATTTTTCAGAGATGCTTTCCAGAGTCCAGCTCACAAGTGGTAAATTACAAGTAAACTACTTCTTGATTTGCCTCCCCAAAGGCAGCAAACATCGCCTGCGTAGTTTCTGAGAGATATGGGCATTTCAGGAGTAGAAGACAACAAGTTGGGCTTTGTGGGGGAATTCTGTTTCCCTCTACCACAGTAAGCAACCCAGGATGAATCAGTATAGGGCTATGGGCCAAAGGTTCTTAATTGATAGCAAGATGTATTCAAGAAATAAAGCCAGTATCATATTTCGCTAATTGCTAGCTTAGATTAAAAACTGATGTCATATGAAAGCATAGATACTAGAGAGGGGGGAGTAGAAAACTCAGACTTGTACCTAATTAACAATAGCTTAAGCAGGGGACTGCTTGGAATTGTATATAAACTGGGCTATTTGGGCAAATAAACGGAGAACCACCATTAATCATATCAGTGTGAGTTGTTACTCAGGTCTTGCTGCTGTTACCTGTGTTCCCTACAGGGCTTAAGTGTTTTTACAGATGTTTTTTCACCCTCCACACAGTTAACCTCATTCAGGGGAGCAGGGACTGCAGGCAGAGCTTCCAAATATCTAGAAACTCTCACCCCCATTACTGCAAATAACAGCAGCTTCGGTCCTTAGGAGTCCAGTGGGCCTTACTGCTTATCTCCACCTGAAGGCTGATACAGAAACCATTCCTGCAGCAGCCAAATTAAACTTCACATAGAAGAGCTTATGATTCCAGGCAGAGAACTGACAAAGTCTTCTGGACGCCATAATGAATGAAAATGTATTTTATAACACTGTTTAATCTAAAAAAGGAGGAATCCACTCCAGGATAGATATAGTCTATAAGTAAAAGCGTTTCAGTAAGAAAGCTTTTCCTCTGAGGCAACACACTGAAAACTGCAGAAACACTAGAAGTGTTTATCATAGAAT
>NW_008585763.1:0-822 GCF_000691845.1 Merops nubicus | reverse complement strand
AGCTTTGCTTTATGGACCTTGAGAACTTTAAATCAGTCCCAGTCGAGCTGCCATGCCATGATGTGTAATGGTTTGAGGCTTCTGAAAAGCACCCAGTTCTCAGTACAGCAATACAGGGTGCTGTGAACTCATTGGCAGTTGCCATAGCGCGGGCTCCATCAGGTAGGGAACATTAAACCACTGCTTCTGCCCCTCTTCACTGAGAGGCCCAGTGGGAGCTCTTGCTTCCTTGGAGTAGTTTCATTGTTCTGCAACATTTATTCATAGTCATTATAGATGAAAGATATATGTATTTGTCAGCTGTATACAATCAGGTATATCCGTATATAGTCTCTATATAAACTGTATGTATGGATCTTTATATAATACATAAAAGTTCTTCTAGTATATATAGAATAATATATTATACTAGGTTAGATTATGATTTAAATGGATTACGCGTTAGATCAATTATGCGTTAGATTGATCAGAAGTCCACTGTGAGTTCTGTTTACTCTTGTGATTGCAGCGGACATGACTTAGTGATAAATATTGAAATTAAAATTATGTGAAAGTTATGAACATGTTAAAATTCTCATCTTTTCAACTCTTCTGGACCCAAGAAAGAAGAGATCCTCGGCAACTGCAAACGCATCTCTTAGGAGCCCTGAGCAATATTTTCAGCAGGTGTGGTTTGCTTATGTGGAAAACAGAACGTTTCTCCTCTTTTTTTTCTGGCTTTCCTGGTCACAGGGAGCTGTTCCGCTGTGGACTTCAATGGCCAGCTTCCCTGCCTTGTCTAAGGGATCTCACGAGGGTTCCCTCGAGATTTCGGTACCTCGC
>NW_008585762.1:0-28334 GCF_000691845.1 Merops nubicus | reverse complement strand
TTGGAGGTCCCTTCCAAACTAAATGATATTACGATATTATGATATTTTGATATTATGATATTATTTATTTTTCTCCCCTTTCTTAGCTTAATTACTAAATACAGTAGAGTTATATATCCATTTACAGGAATAACTTGGTGGGGAAGGAAGCAGGAGCCTCTTCTCTTCACTATTCGGTAGGTTTTTCTAAATTTCCACCAAAAATTTGTATCTGCCTTTCTTAAATTTGCCATACCTAACATCAGAGTTGTGAAATTCTGGAAAACTGCTTCCTGTATAGAAGGAGCATGCATAGTTAGTACGGCAAATTATCATTTTTGCTGCTGCATCTGACTTCCAAGGCTGCTATTTTTTTTCTCTGCCATGCCTCTTGCAAAACCTTTATGTCTCTTGCCTTTTCTTTTGGGAAGCATGTAAAAGAGGATGGCCTGTTTTCCAGTTTTTATATACTTGTAATTTCCAGCCTTAGAGAAACAGAATTCAAACCATGAAAGGAAGAAGTTGCCTTCCCTAGGATTTAATGTGACTTTAAATGATTCACATGATGTTACACACACTTGGAAATCGGCTGATATAGAACACAACCTGTGACTCTATCCTTTTCTATCCTCTACACTAACAGATGTTCTTTTTCTCTTCTTCAGTGTTGCCTTCATTTCTCTCCAGGCATACTGCAGACAGTTTGTTAGCTGAGGAAGCACTGGAGCTTTAGCTAGCTCAATAGCTGCCTGTAACTTCAGCTGCACATTTGTGGTTCTTTCTGATGCAGCACCACAGAAGGTGTCCCAAGGTGTCTATATGTTTCCATATTTCTTTCTTATAGCACTTTATGGTATATTTTGTGTTATGTAAGAGAAAAGCAGGCATGCTGTGCAAAGCCCTCACTTCTCATGAAGTTCATGGCCACAGTCAGCACTGCACTGTCCAGAGGAAGATGCTAATGAGCTACGCCAGATCTCTCCAAATCATAGGAATCCTTTCTGATAACAACTAAACGTAGCCTTACTAGCTCATGGCTCTGTTCTTTCTCACGTTGGTTGAACATGCTGGCTCCTCTCCTTCAAAGGATGTCTTCTCACCTTTCCCTCTCCTGAAGCCTTTCTCCAGTCCCTGTGGATTGTAGTCCTTATTCAAGTACTCTCTAAGCCTCTACTGTTCTCACAGGTTCCCAGCACAGAACTATGCTTTGAGGGCTCAAAGTGCTGCAAACCACAGAACATGTATCAGTTCTCAGGGTTTCAACTCCTTTTGGAGAAAGGCCATTCTTCAGGAGAAGCACAGTGACACAGAAAACCCCAGACAGCATGAGAGTACGTGCACGTGCGTACGAAGGTAGCTGGGACACTCATCCAAGTGATGGAGGCCTAGGTTGTCCAAGGATAGCACACCAAGTGAAGAAGTGGCAACAGGTGACCCACTGTAGCTCACCCTGTTTATCCTAGAACCCAGTGACAAGGGAAGTCTTTAGAGAGTGAAAAAGCTGACAGAATTAAAAACAAAAACTAAGCATAGGTTTCTCACACATCATGAGAATGGTAGGCTGGTAGATAAGAAATCAAACATTCCTTTACCCAGTGTTTTGTGAATCAATTTTTAAATTTTGTTCTTTTTAAGTGCCAGAAAATGAAAGATCAGTTTTACACTTCTTAAACACTGTCAAACCAACGTGTCAGTTTGAATTTCACTGAAGCTCTCCAATCAAATGCATTTGAGTTAGCAAATTTGAAAGAGCAGCTAGCTTCAGCTGCCCCAAAGTTTAAAGTAACTAATTATCCAGTCATTTCTTGGCTCTTTCCTTTGTGTCATCCAATTAAACACAAAGAAGACTATCTGTCTGAACAAACTAGTGAAGAATAATTGCTAAATGTTACTCTTCCTGAAACACATTAATTGTCTTTAATGCGTCTGTGTGATGGGATCTATCTGTGGCCTGGATATACTCCAAGAACAGGCAGATGCCAGAGCCACTTGCCAATCATACCTATGTTTCAGAGCTGCTGCAGCTTTTTTTTTTTTAAATATATGGCAAATTGTAAGATTAACTAAATGGGCATTTTGGCTTCTAGTTACAGGTAAAACATTTACTTTGTCTTAATGCCTACTGAACTCAAGCCAATGTTTTCCTATATAAAGAATGGAAACACTGAAATGTTCAGGTGCTGCAATTCCTTGAAGAACTTATCTTCAGTATGAAACACCTGATGCTGTGCAGTCCCCTGTACCAGCTGATGTAATGTGCATTAGCATTACTAGACTTGAGCATGCATTTCTTTTCTGGGCTTCCTGAAAGTAAGGCAGTGAGTAAAACAGATGTGCCAGAAGAGTAGGCTGTATATTTTGTAATAGAAAAATTTGAAACAGGAAGAATGTCACTTGGAATATTTCTTTTGCACATTAATTATTCATCTAGGTGGGGAAGATGAGAAGAGGTATTTATAAACTTCAGCTGTGGTCCCAACTTTATTAAGCTTCCAGGCTCTCTTCAAAAACAATTATTGGTTCAAAGCACTACTAGCATGAAACATAAGATCAATACTAACTAGAAATAGGCTAAGCAGCAAACTCCTAGCAACAAAATGGAATAAGAAATCAGATAGAAAAGTATTTCTGAAAACACTATTTTTCAGTGATTTAGGGAAACAGATTTACACAAATACATCAGGGTTATAAACATCTCATGAATCCTGCTACTTCTAAGACATTAGAAATAAAGTCACAAACATTTCCACCATCAAGGTTCCTTTTCTTGTCTTTCAGTTAAAAAGGCCTTCAAATCCAGCAGTGCAAATCCTTCTCTGGAACATTTTGCAGTGCCCAGATGCTTTACTGTGTTTCATTACTTCAAAACAGACAGCCAGACCCACAATCTGTGAAACTGGTAAAGCAACATTCAAGCCAATAAAAGTATGCCAGCTCACATCAGCTCACAATCTGTTTGGCTTCTTTTACTATTAACAGACCGGCAGCATTGTTTTATAATGTCTTCCTGGTGCCAAACAAAGCCCCCTGAAAAAAACCCTGTACCTTTAATACCATTATTAACTCACTTTTATCCACCAGAATTGCATAAAGTGACTTGAAAGATGCAGCTATCTACCCACAATATAAACTCTAAGCAACAATATTTTTCTAGGTTCTGCTTAATTCTTCTCAAATTTCAGGGGTATGTTTGCACTTGCCCTCTCTTATGACAGCTGATTTTGCTTCCCACTGTCTTCCAAGTAAAGAAAAGGCACCAACTATTACTAAAAGATGACATATAAGTTTTGAAAGTCTTTCAAGTTTCATTTTTTTCTAGCCATAATGACTGTCCTTCTCCTGGGAAGGATGACTTGCTTCTTTTGAAGAAGTACCTCTAAGACTCTGGCAGCTCATGGGCAAAAAGTGCGAACAAGTACAAGGCTCTGCACGCCATCACAGTTGGCTCCTCTGTTTGACTTCTGCTTTGATTATTTTAATTCATGGTGCTTGCAAGTACTATGAACACTTGAAGGCTATCTTAGGTCTGCTCACCCCTTCTTTTATTTATTGTATGTAAGAAGTGTGAAATCTTGAAGGGAAGATCTAAAGTTGGAATCAGAGAATGTTCTGACTTCCTGTATCTTTCAAGTAGAAGGATTTGAGCTTCTCAATGCATTGCTAGAGGATGAATTTATATAAAAGACTTAAAAGTGCCTTTTGATGTATTACAGAAGAGTCACCACAACCGAGAATTTGTTAAGAGAGTTAAAATAAGGCACCCAAATGCTACAGGGTTTTACTGCTACTATGATGCTATTACATCCAAAGGGTAACACGATAAGAAGCCTTTGGCTGTTGTCTTTAGGCTTATTTCACAGTTACTTCAGTTAAGTTCACAGTTAACTGCCTTCCTAAACTTCCGGCAGTTCCTGACTGGAGGGCCAGATGTGAACACACGAGGCACGCCTCTGCTGCTCCTGTTTGGTGGTACCTACAAGATCTCCACCAAGGCTTTGGGCATTACTGTGCTGGCATTGATCAAAGACATACCATGACAAGATGCTGCCTGTGCTTCCCTTTTATATAACTTCCAATCCCAGGACAGCCCCTTTAACACATGCTGAAGAGATCCTGTAGCACAAAAGCAAGGAACTGGATGTCTCCTAATGAATTAGCATTCGACTCACACAGAATCTCATATCCTTCCTTGCAAAGGACCAAACAGGTCCCAGTAATACAGAACTACCACTACTTTGAAGTACATCCCCAGAGAGATTAAATTATCATGAGCCTGTCTGCTCTGCATAGTGTTCTAGCTATGTCAGCCCAACCAAAAACTTGCCTTATGCAGCCAAAGAAGCTACTTTTAGATCTGAAACCGTATCCAGGTTAGAACTGGATTAGTAACAGCACATCGCCTAACCTCTGAGGTGGAAGCTCTGGGTGAGACATTGCAAAGGTTCCCAGATGGGAATCATGCCCTCAGTAAAACGTGATGTTATACAGTAAATTGTGGTTTCTTGGCTGTGAATATTCACATATTTACAGAAGGAAAGTACTGTAAGTTGAAATTACTTCACTTCCCTGCCGATACTGCCAAGGAACTGGTTCAGAAAGTAACCTATAGAGTAGCAAGAAAAATGCAAAATTTCTCTTCAGAGGGAGCGTTTGCTCCTTTCTGGGAGCGTTGTTAGATTCCAAGATATTTCTCTGTTCTGAATGTGTGACTTCAAGGCAAGTAATTTGATGACTTGCTGTGGAAATATGCATGTTATGGGGGAATTTGGAAAAGAACAAAGATGACTGATTTCTGAGAACCTGCATTTTGCATTAGGTGCAAAGAAGTCACTCTGGATAGGTCAACAGAGGTTGCATTGACCTGAAATTCTCCAAGAGAAAAATCTGCAGAAAACGGTGGCATGCAGAAATGTGTAATGAAACCTAAACCCAGGACTTAGACAGAACTTTAAGAACTACACTTAAATTCTATATTTCTAAGACTGGGAAATGGATAGAATATCAGAATCCAGCTGTGATACCAGAACTTGCAGGTCTGTTTTACAGGAGAAATAAAAGGGAAAAGACCATGCTGCACTCAGAACTAGTACAGCTAGTACAGCATGACTGGGAGAAAAAGCAGGTGCTACATAGCAGATGACCACAACACAAGCCCTGTTTGCTGGAACATGCTGCACCAAGCAGGAGTAACGGCATGTGGAAAAGTGGAAGCAGGTAAAAGAGGGGGGTAACATCTTGCTTAGCCCCCGATGAACCTATCTGTCCTTTTTCTGTCTCTTCACCTTCGAAAAGGGTTTATTACGGCCTCTCAGACTCTACAAATACCAGCTACGGAAGATCTAGGTCTTCAGCTTTCGTGGAGCTGCTCTCATGCAAGTTCCCACTGAACTTGCTGGAAGTGAAACTGGTTAGAATCAGTGAAGATATAAAGTATAGACAGCCACTTAGAACAGTGGCTACACAGTGTGAGCTACATCATTCCTGTTGGTCATTATTTTTTCTTGAACCAGACTGAAGAAATTTTATATGTTAAATCCTCATTTTGCTTAATAAAATCCCTCAAAACCCGGACTGGCATGAAACAGAGAAAGGAACAACAAATTCTCATGATGAAAGTATGTCCATTAACCTATAATCTCCCAGAACAGGTAGTCAGAAATAATTTCGTTGTTCTTCTGCAAAAGGTACCAAATGCAACGATATACTTGGGGTAGAAAAATAAATGTAGCACTGAGTATCATCGCCAGCTTCACTAGGGCACTGACTTCAGTTGTTAAAGCAGTTGGTTTATAGCGTATCCAAGAGATAAAAGTATCAAAATGTTCAGAGGCAAAAACATCAATATACTGAAGAAAAGGAAATATCCTGTACATAACATTTTAAAGAAGATATCATTTGTCAAAAAGAACTGAGCAATGCAAAAGGGGAACACCTGAGGGGCAGAAAGTGTGTATTCACAGTTGTCAGAAATGTTAAAGGTGAACTGTTTACCTGGGTAAATAACTGCCTTGTAGGTGGTCTGCTTTTGTTTTGGCAGAAAATTGTTTATCCAACCTGTTACGGCTTTTCAAATGATGACACTTTCCTGTATAAATATTTTGACAGATGTACTAATCTGGAAAATTTGCAGATATGTACCTGTACCTTATCCACCTGTAGAGGGAATTTTGGCTGCGTCACAAAATGGCATCTTAGAAGCCCTTATGCGCAACCCAGGCTGGGAAGGAGATGATGAAAGACCGGAGGTGAATTCCAAGGACAGTGTCCTTGTGCCGCAGGCAGGAAGGAGAAGGGTGACAGCTCAGCAGCTTCTGCGCAGATCAAAGGCTTGGCAGGAAATCACAAGTAGGGTACCACCCTGAAAACGCCACAGCGCGTGGACAGTACAGTTAACCTATTGGGATATGGGTTTAGAGCGTGGCTATGCAGTATTAACCAATCCGAGTGTGTAAACTATGTGTGATCAGTCACTGAGTGTATAAATACAACAGCTTGTGTGCATTAAAGCGGAACACTGACAAACCTTCTGTGAAGTCTGTCTTTGATTCCAGGCTTCCCGCAACAACATCCACCTGTACAAATTAGAGCTGTTACAGGTGGATAATTTAATAGTAACACATCTCAGGTATTTATTGCCCAATTCACTCATGTTCACAGATATGCCCAGACAAGGACGAGAGGCAACGGTTTTAAACTCGGGCAAGGTAGATTTAGATTAGACACTAGGAGGAAGTTCTTCACCATGAGGGTGGTGAAACACTGGAACAGGCTGCCCAGAGTGGTGGTGGAGGGCCCATCCCTGAAGACACTCAAGGTCAGGCTTGATGAAGCTCTGAGCAACCTGATCTAGTTGGGGATGTCCCTGCTTACTGCGGGGAGTTTGCACTAGATGACCTTTGGAAGTCTCTTCCACTCAAAGCACTTTATGATCCTATGATTTGCATTGTGACTGAGGTATAACCAGGTTTGGGAACAGTACATAAGCTATGATATCCTCAGAGCTTCTTTGGGGTCACAATTTTTTCTCTATTTCATTCCTGATCTTGAGAACATAGAAGGAGGCATATCTAACTACTAATACATGCTAAACAATTGCACATTCCAATCTGCTTCAGTTGCCACCCTTACCAGGAAGCAGGCAGAATACAAATAATGACCCATTCAACCTGTTTTCCATTCAATTCTCTTGATCAAGGGAGCAAGCAAGCAGACCCTTTTACATGTCTACATGCTAAAAAAAAATAAATCAGAAAGTCAACAAGAGCTGTAATGAAGATTCTGATCTCTCTTAGCTCTGTATACAGGCAGAGTTACTGTCCAACTCTGATATTGCCAAGCTCCTCATCAGAAAGCCTTAGTATATCTCCAAAGAGTGATATATGAAATTTATCGAAATAAAGAGGCCTGTCAAGATCTTCAAAGATGTTCAGGAGCACTAATTTCTGTTACTTCTACATAGAGTCCTTCTATATTTTCTTGAATGATAATCACAGCAAATATAATGAAAATCTAATCAAGAATCAGATGTGAGATTTTTTTTATTACTGGGTTCCATTTATGTCCAGTTTACCTCCAGTGAAGAGTTTTGAAGCTTCCCAGTTAGGAGTTCTTTCTCTTTCTCTAGTTGCTTTAGTTCACACTCAGATTTTCTTTTAAATTCCTCTAGCTGTGTCTGGAGCACCTACAATACAAAAATAAAAAAAAAAAAAGGGAAAAAAAATTAAAAAAGCATAGAATAGCTAGGACAAAACATACAGCAAGAAAAAGAAAGAATATTTCCTCTACATTAACCTAGATAATAGGGCAGTTTACAAAGCCATACATGCTACAGTTTACACAACAATATATGCTACTGTCTTTTAATGTCACTTGTGTATTATTCAATCAAAGAAGTATTAACAGCTTGGTTTGGTTCTTTCTAATACTAGAGTTAGACAATACAGCTCACATAATCCTAATCTTCTACTGAAAGCTTCCCTGAGGAGAAAAACTGTACTGCCTAAAGAGTCTGACTGTTTTGCCTTGAGTGGCGTGTTTTGCCAATGACCAGGCCCAACAAAAATGATAACACCAGCAGGGAGATGAACCAATATGCAGACTGTATTGTAGACAGAAATGTTACTATATGAATGACCGCCGGGGGTACAAACAAGTCAGCAAGCTCGTGCATGATTGACACCACCCCCAACGATCCCACAAACGACATGACCCGGCCCACAACAGGCGGTACAAACAGTGAGCCGAGGTTGCCCACAGTTGGCACGGGAAACAGCCAGACCAGCCAGTTAAACATGTAAGAAAAGGGTGCCCACATGGCGACTCTCACCCGATCGACCCGCGTTTGCAAAGGCCTAAACAGACCAGGGCCCAGCTCCAGGGAGAGTCAGGAGGTCTGCCCTGAACCAGGAAGCTCTGTGGAGTGCACTCCACAGACAGACACTCCTGACTCCCTGCAAGTGGTCCCGGCTTTTATCCCCAAGCAGACATCTGACCTTTGTCAACTCAGTGCGGGACCCCTGGGGCTCATTTCCCTTATGGCTCTCCCTGCAGGGCCGGCCGCACCCTGGGGGGAAGCTCTAAGGCAAACTCACCACCTCTTTATGAAGGGCTGTGGGAATCACTCATATGTCAACCTTAATTCAGGGGCTCGGGGGTCAAACCCCAGCATTTCAGTGGTGTTAGTGTTCAAAAATAATTTAGTACAGAAGAATCGCCCACAAGATCTGAAAAATATACACTGACCATATGAATAACTAGGTGAGTCATTAGTGGAAAAGGGAATCAAAGGAAGCACTACTTTATAGCATTCATAAAGAAAATCCCAGTGAGGAAGTAAAAATAAAATTAAAAACTGAAGACTAAATTGTCACCTTATTGCTGGAAATAGATTTGAAAATGTAATGACAATACCACTTGCAAGACAGCGATCAAGAGCTTGTAGTAATTGTTTGTAGCAAAGTGGCAATTGTTTACTGTAGAAAGACTGGATGTGCAACTTCCACACGTCCTGAGTGAGAGGTATCACAAGCTTTTTGGTATGCTTGCTCTTCTCATTTGTGCCCATTTGCTGACTCAAGAAAATATTCTACCATATTTAGAGCTACCACAAATGGATAAAACAGAGAAAAGAATAACAATTAACACCTCCCCCATCCTGTACAACTCCTTCCTGTAGCCTTCCTGCTGGCCTCATTTTTATAGCACAGTAACTTAAGAATTCAAGATAACAGAAGAAGTACCTAAACCTAAAAAACTTATAATCATTAGGAGGATGGCATGATATTAAAAAACTGAACCACAGGCAATGTCGAGAGAGGTGATCCTGCTGCTCTACTCTGCCCTGGTGAGACCTCATCTGGAGTCCTGTGTCCAGCTCTGGACTCCCAGCACAAGAAGGACAGGGACCTGTTGGAACATGTTCAGAGGAGAGCCACAAAAATGATCAGAGGACTGGAGCACCTCTCCTATGAGGACAGGCTGAGAGAGTTGGGGTTGTTCAGCCTGGAGAAGAGGAGGCTCTGGGGGGACCTTACAGAGACCTTCCTGTACCTGAAATGGGCCTAAAAGAAAGGAGGGGAGGGACTATTCACAAGGGTTTGTAGTGACAGGATGAGGAGTAATGGCTTTAAGCTAGAAAAGGGTAGATTTAGGTTAGATGTTAGGAAAAAGTTCTTCAGTATGAGGGTGACAGACCACTGGAATAGGTTGCCCAGACAGGTGGTGGAGGCCCCACCCCTGGGGACATTCAAGATCAGGCTGGATGAAGCTTTGAGCAGCTTGATCTAGTTGAAGATGTCCCTGTTTATTGGGGGGCGGGGGTGTTGGACTAGATGACCTTTGGAGGTCCCTTCCAGCCCAGACATTCCATGATTCTATGATGATTCAATACTGACATGTTCTTTGCAACTCATAATTAAATAAAGGAGAATAGCATTTCACAGTTTAAAACCAGGATAACTGGTGGGTAGCAATTAAAGGATGGAATCAAACATGGAGACATGAATGCTACAAAGGAGAAATCAGCTTTAGTTTTGCCTATAAGAAAGGAGTTGATACAATGGTCTTTTTGATTAAAACCTGAAGATTGCGTGTTTGCAGCATTGCCGCTGCAACTCTGCCAACTGACTTCTTCTCTATCTGGAAAAGAGATACAATATTTCTCAAACATCTGTTACAGACCTTAATTGCATTAGTAATGAAAAATGTAATTTTACTTAAGTATTGCTAACTGAAGATTATTCTGGTTTAATTAACACGAATGTTTAAGAAGAGATGGTTATAAGCAATAGTATGCATAGCATATAAGCAATAAATGCCTATTACTATGCCTTTTTTACTAATGTAGTAAAAGTGGTTGGTATTTAACTCTGATCTGATTTGCATGAAGAGATTCAGTCTGGCATCATTTTACATATGCCTGTACAAACATATGCACATACATAAAATACACTATATAAAAAGCAAAACCATTTCTGTAAGGCTTATACTTGGTAGTGTAACCGTGTGCCCCGAAGAACTGCATCTTCAAATACTGATCACACCTGCACACTTTCACCGGCAGGTACAATAACTGACTCACAGATGTTCCTTTTTGAGAAATGTATAAACCTCAGTGGTTTCACAGGCAGAAATTAATTATTCAGATGAGCATTTAACACAATTCCTAGTCTCCAAAATCTAGATGGTACTATGAATCTCAACATTTAGTGCTAGGAGCTGCATGCCTTTCATGACTGCACAATCTGTCAGTGGCAGATTTCATTATTCTCAGGTAAATGTTGAACTTGGAAAGGTAAAGCAGCAATAAAACTGGGAAAAATGAGTAGAAGTATATTCTTAGCACCAAGGTCTAAGGAACACTGGACCAGTAGTCTCACTGTCCAGTTCTACAAACTGCCTTAATCAATCTTTGTTTCTGTCTGCAAGATGCCTGAAAAACATACAAGTGTATTTGGAAGCAGAAACAAAATTCCTCCTTAGTTTATGCTCAGATTTGGCAAACCACCTGGGCATGAACTGACTTGTAAATATTACTAATCACTAAAGTATGTGCTCAAAACTAAACAGGTGTTTCAAGGTTTTTGTCCATTTGAATAGATTTCAACTTACATTTAGGATCCTACTGCACAGAAACATTACAAACTGCAAATTTCCTGAAGACAAAGGATTCAGCCACAGACAGCAGTTCTCATGAAAGTGAAATTCTTTGAAGAACCTCTTAAGCCAACCTCTGCTAATGTGTACTGACAATAAAAATTACAGCTCAGCTGCTTAAAACACACTGAGAAAAGGTATTACTCAGGTAACCTGTCTGGATCTACAAAAAGATGAGCGTTTTTTCTGACTAAGGAATGCCCTCTCAAATAAGGACATGTATATGTGTATTTATTTGTAACCAGTTGTCACTTCATTGGTAACACCTGCATTCTGAATCCATTTACTTTGCAGACTTGGAATATCTGCCTAAACAATGCAAAATTTTTATCATATCAATGTATTTGAGTATTTCATAGCAGGAATCCATGGAAATTTAAGTCAGAAATTGGAATACACCTACAATACATTTTTCTTCAGGAGGGACCTTACACTAATCACTCCAACTGTCACATGCAAAGCATGCAAGGATAAGCATTGCTAAGAAGGCAGATTATCATATCAAGGATAAATTCACCTTCCTGCCTCTGGAGCTTTTCACAGAAATACACCAGCGAGACATTTTTTTCCTTTTTTTTTTTTTTTTCCCCAGTAAGACCATAGCAAGAAACCCCTTGCATTTTATGTTAATCCAAAGTGCCTCCAGTAAGGACAATTCAAATGATGTCACTGTGACCAATAAGATTAAAACCAGATGAATTAAAGCATCTAGAAATAGAAGAACATTCCTATCTTCTGCAATTTTTTCTTTCCATGAAGTTTTAGACTGGCTTGAATTCCTTTGTATGCTTCATTGCAAGGTATTCTAGCCCTTTTAACAGCTATTTTTTCAGATAAATCTTTTCCTTATAGGACTGATGCTTGTCTTTACAAAACAAGTTCTCCATGTCTTTTATTCATACACTCTTTTTCAATAGCCACAGTTTCCATAGCCCATAAAACCCACTAGCTATATAAAATGACAAAACCCAGGTAGAATTCTGCGGTCACAGTAGTTTATTTTGTAAGGAATATGCTATTTAGATGGATATACTCCACTGAAAAGCACTGGCTTCATGTTAGTTAATGTAGAACTGTACTGATCCAAAGCTGTATACCTCTTCTGCAGTCTAGGAATGGAATCTTTTTGCTATTCTGGTTTAATTTTAGGGCTGTGAGTCACTTCCAAGCATACATGCTTCCTCAAGGACAACCTTAGCCCTGTGAAAAAGCATAAAAGACAATTTCATTTGTGCTATGTCTCTGATGCCAGATCTGATTTTCCAGAATTCTAGCATAGCAATATTCTAGGGGTACTAAAAAGATACAGAAAAGTTTCAGCAGAGGAAATTTGCCTTTGAGGTTTTGGTTACAGAAGAAGTTGGACACCCTGCCCTGGTCTGGCTCGAAGATGTCAGTAGTTTCTTTGCTGGCATTGCAGCATACTTCAGGTTATGAACATGAATCAGTGTTCAACTGGATGAGATCAGAGGTCTGGGAATCTTACAGGATTGACTGCTGTAGAATAATCCAAAAGCTGTAATCTTGAAAGAAAAATTACATTGATTTCAGTACTTTTGGTATGCAATGCCTTTGAGAGCAAACCACCTGTTTAAGTTCTTGCACATCTTCAGAACTACTCTTGTTCTAGCTCTGTTTGGTACAAGTCATTTGCTGCAACTGATATTTGATGTCTCAGTTCAGCTACTTCATTAACAGCTTTGTTTTGGGAATTCACCTTAGTTTCCATATCTTCTGTGGTATCAAAATTTACATTTCAAATAGCATAAGTAACTTATGGAATTTCCAACGTGAGTGACCACAAATAAGGGAAATATTTCTGAATGACATCAGTGAGCATCTTACCTGCTTTTTACAGGATTTTCTTCTCTTGAAATGTACTGCTCTTTGACTACACTTAGATCTTCCTCCACTGTTTTCACTATACCCCAGAATTTCTTGTTGTTCTTTTAAGACACATTTCCAAAACCCAAAATATGTGTGGCATTACTTTTAACTTTATTACATATATTTGTTTTTTATTGTCTGAAATAAATGGTCATTTTCTCTCTTGGTGTACTTCCATGATGTAAATCTTTCATCTACATAGCTGGTCTAAATGTATTTTTTGTGCTTCCAGACTCTTAAACTGTTGCTGCTGCCAGAATATTCATAATGTGGAGCCATCCTCTCAGCCATTCCTAGTGGACATCATTGTAAAGTGAACATTCATGAAGATTTACCATCTAAAAGATGTCTGAGATCATTCTAAACTTGGAACAGGATATACTTCCATTAAATTAATGACAATTTGCGCTAAAAGTTAATGAATATTAGTTCTGTTTTTTTTTTTTTTCTCCTAGTTGGCAAAGTACAGGAGTTTGCAACCTAATCCATAATACAGATGCCAAAAACCAGAAAAGAAATTGTCTCCTACAGACTTTGCTGGGAATTGTTTGTCCATAACTACAGGCAAAAAACTTGAACCATATTTTTAATGCTCTATTTCTGGAAGTTCAAGACTCAGTTTCCAGATGTCTAATGTAATACTGCAATATTCACTGAGACAAAATTGCCATTTATTCCTATATAAATGTTGATTAAAACCTCATGGGTTAAAACTAAATTGTATTTAATGCTCTCTGTAGTTTAAAACTTAAAGGTAAGCTTGTTCCTTCTACTTCTGGCATATGCCAGAATTCTTCCAAAATCACACTGAATAGATCAGACTTAATGACTTGTCATCCTTTGTGTTCTCTTCCACAGCAATAATAATAAGCATGCACTAATGTGGTGCCTTTCATCTAAATGTCTCAAACTTCTTGGCATACACTAAAGAGAAAACAGAAAATTCATCTTGCTTAAACTTCAGTCCTTTTGTCTTTCAAGCTTTATAAGAGCTTTTCTTGCTAGTATTTACTAATGATCAGAGGTATTACTGATTAAATAAATGATTCTGTTTTCCAGTGTGCCAGAAAAAAACAACTTAGAAATTATAAACCTCTACTATTTTACCTAAACCGGATAGAAACAGCACATTATATTGTATCTGTCTCTGTTTCCAGATGTATCCTGGTCTGAAGCTGGGTTCAGATGTATCCTAGTCTGAAGCTGGTCTGAATCTCTTTACATATTCAAGGCAATATGCTCTGGTCATATGCAAATCAGCCTCATTCTATAGATTTAGAGAATCTGAAATGTACAAGTTGAGCATATGTTCCTGAGAAAATACTTCAGTTTCATCCAGCTGATAATGAATTTAGGAAGTCAGTTGCTAGTAACACCACCTTATTTCCAGTTTCTATCATGTTTTACATTATTTATTCCTAAAAGACTGTACTTCTTACACAATAAATCAGAACAGTAAATCACGTGTGTAAATTTTCTCATCTCCATTCTTCATTTCCCCTGAATGTTACTTCAAGTACCCATAAGAAATCAGGATCTTCCTTTCCCTCTCCCCCTCTATCGCTTCAAACTTCTACAGGACCAGGACACTTTTCCCTATTGAAACAGATATTATGGGTTTCCCTGACTCAACTTTAAAAAATGGCTTATCTGCATCTCTGCCATTCAGTGCATCGTCTCCACTTCTCTGCCAAAGGTAAAGGTTGTTCTGTTACAAACCTACAGGACTGAGAGAAGGGCATCTGAAAAATGTTGTGGAATGCAAATTCCATTCACCCTCTGAACCTGTGAAACAAAAAGATGGCGACTGTACTGAAGGCTAAACTCCCTCAAAGAACATCCTCAAAGAAGAAGCTGAGAACTCATCACCATCAGCAAAGCAGTGCTGGCAGGCGAGATGTGAGGTCAGATGGTGAGAAGGGTCAGAGCTGTCTTGGAGGAACACAGCTGATTGGGGTGACTCTGTCCTCTACAGGATTCTGGGGTTCTCCGACTCTAAAGGAGATAAATCTTTTTTCCATCAGGAAAAAATTACTGCTATCCTGAAATACTCCAAGTCTAAACATTGAAGGTGTTTTCTTATCTAATGTGAAGATTGCTGTCATAGGGCTGGGGACAGGTCTAGTAAGTGAGTTTATGTAACAGTAGGTGAGCCACAGAGAGTGGCTGTGTGCTTCAGCGTCTCTCCCACACCCTGGCCTCACATATCAACTGCAGGTGGTTGGCAGAGTGCCCATGATGCGCCAACTGCTGAAACTGTATGTGAGATATGATGCAATTAAGCAGAAAGGGGCTGCAGAGCTGTGCTGCAAGTGCATGAGATATACACCAGCTGGGGTAGACAGGCAAAGTGTGAGAGGAGAAATGATGGTGAAATTCTCATGGCTCAGCACATAAACTTCACAGGTGTAAGCACACTTTGTTAAATGTCATTTGGTACAAGCTACTGTTGCAAGAGTCCCACAATACAAAGCACTTGATTCCTAACCTGCCAGCTAAGGTCTCTTACTTAACCCCCTTCATATCCATGCACTGAGCTCTTGGCAAGCACAAGGGAAAAGGAAAATGTACTCTGTAAATACTCATTGCTAGCATAACTGCCTGCTTGTGGTTCTCTTTACATTTCTGGGCAGGAAAGGTAAAGCTCTGTTCAGTCAGACAAATTTTACCTCCCTCATGGAATATGAAGTCAAATATTTAAAGAGTTCTCCTAATGAGTTACTGTTCATCTTAACTCTTTCTTTAAAACTCTCTGCACTATATCCCTTTTTCTCTTCTAAGCCTCTAAAACTGCTTTAGTACTTACACAGAATTTGACTCAATACGATATTGAAAAGATCTCTCATTCCCCAAATTTTCAAAAATTGGTAATTTGCACTTTTATAGGCAGAGATAGGTATCACAGTTTCATACTCTACCTGTATTCTCTCCTTCAGCTTCTCAGAATGCTTCTTTCTCTCATTTATCTTCAGACTTTTCTCCTCTAGCTCTGCCTCCAGATTCTTTACCTGCTGCAGCAAAAAACCTTCCTTAGCCTCTGAGCTCTTCCTTTGCTCCACTTCTCTTTGCTGACAACTCTCCTTTGTTTCTATCAAAGAATGCTGCACAGCATTTTTCAAATCCTCTTTTTCTCTCTCGTAAGAGGCTTGCAGTTTGCTTGTTTTCCAAGTATATTCTTCAGTTGCTCTCCAGTTCTCACTCACCAGGTTTTCAGTGTCATTTATTAGAGCTTGCCCTTCCACAGTGTATCTTTCATCTAAAATTACTTTTTTATCTAAATGTGCTCTCCTAGATGTTTTGTATTCACTTACAAGTCGGTGAGACTCCTGATATAAAGGTAGATACTTGTTTTCAAAGTCTGCATTGGTATCTGTTATGGCTGTAGAAAGGGCTGTCTGTGCTTGTTTCACTTCTGTTCTCGGCTCCCTCTCTTCCAAATGCTTCTTGCACAATTTTAACTCTGCCAAAGCTTCTTCCTTTAGTCTCTTGTGTTGATCTACTTCAGCTTCAAGGGCCTGAATACGTTTTTTCAGCAACTGTTCTTCTTCAGCTTTGCTTTTACACTGGAGAACCGTTTCCCTCGTCTCAGCAAGAATGTGCTGAATTTCTTTTTCATGAGCCTCTCTCAAAGCCTGTATACTAGCTTCATGTTCATCATTCTTAGCATTCAGGGCATATATCACCTACAGAACAAGAAAAATAATCATAAATTAAAGTATCAGGTAAATGGTAGTCATGTTACCATATTGATCATGGTGTCAAGTGTTAAAGGAGAATTAGTGCTACAGTTTAAGCTTTTGTCGTTTCTTTGTGGTGTTGATTTTTTTCACTAGGAACAGAAGGGGCGATGACAAACTTCAAAACTTATACTGAAGGAAGGCAATAATGTGAGAAACTTTTTTTCACTTTTTGTTAGAAATGTCCTTTTTTTATTCTTGGCAAATGTCCTTTTTTTATTCTTGGCATGTTGTCACTTCATGCCCCATCTTTAATCTTTGATACATGGAATGAAACAGGGCCCCCTCTGTAGCTAACTAACTCCATCTTTGTAGGCCAGTCACCTAGCCTTCAGTGCAGGAAGACTACTTGCCAATAAGGAATTCTTTCTTTCAAACAATTTATTTAAACTTCTTAATGTTTTGTTTTCTTCTACAAAATGCAGAATATTTCTCATGACGAATTATTACCCCAAGCAGGCTTTGTCCATTAACCATGGCATGCAGCAAAGACCTCTTGCAGAAACTGTTGTACAAGTATGCTACTGTTGTTTTGAAAAGAAAATGCTATTAGAAGCCACAGTAGACTGAAGAGTCCAGAGTCAAAACCCGTAAATGTACATGTTAAGTTTACAAGACAGTTATACATAATTGCAAAACATAGTAACAGCCTTAAAAACACACATGTTTGTCTTTTCAGGCCCTCATTTAGACACATTTGGCCTAATCCAGTTTCTGCTGGACATAATTGTCTAAATCAAAGGGAACAACAGCAGATTATGTATTAACATACACATGGAGGTTTTCCAATTGGTTGCTTGGCTTCTGGTTTGTTTTTTTTTTTTTTTTTTTAGTGAGATCTTATTGCTCTACAAAACTAGGTTTGGAATTTGTATACAAATTATGACAGGTACTTTCGGTCTGGCCTGAGCCCACAGAAGTTAATCAAAAGATTCCTAGACAATGTTGGAGAAAATAATAGTCTTAAGTACATAAATAAATATAGAAGTGAGGTCATAACTAATTCTTCAATGCCATCAGAATTTTGGCCCTGTAATCTTCAGTATTTCCTCAGGGAAAGCCTCAGCTGAAAGACCAGTGGGCGTCTTGACCACAATAAGTGTCACAAGTCTGTAGTCTGTATTGCATAAGCCCTGAGGATGTCTCCAGATCTATTGAATTTGCTTCGCTAAGTCTAACTATTGTTTGCACTCTCTGTGTATGAGTAACATTGAATTTCAGTCATCCATAAATGAAAGCAAACACATAAATACATCTATCTTGTATATAGTCAGCTTCCTCCCTGGCAGTAGTGAATTAGGTACAGAAATCTTAAGCAGTGACAAACACTAAACATGGTCTAGATACATTACTGGATAAGTATGTGACGAAAGAGAGTAAGAGCATCATATTTCTGAAGACAAGCAGACAAGAGGTCACTGTCTACATTTAGATAGGTACATTTTTTGGCCTTAAGTGACATGCTGTTAATTCTTCTGTTATTTTTAACTACTTTTCCTTTGCAACAGAAACAGGTGCAGACTCCTTCACCCCATTAACTAAAATAATTCTATGAACCTTTCTTAACTGCTCAGAAGACAGACATAAAAACTACAATGAGAAGGTTCATTTTCCCCACTGGTTTAGAATGACCAGTAATTAGTTTGGGCAGCTCTTCAGTTAACTAGGTCAGAGGTTCATGATCACATTTCTGTGTTTCATTCTACCAGCAAAATAGAGATCAACATTTGGCCTTTGTGACTCAAAGATTTCCACTCTTAATGATTAATTTAACTAGTAAATCAGCACTGCCTCTCTCATACAATGTTGGGTTCAGGCTGACAGTAAAATTTAGGTTCCTCTAAAGTCCAGCTATGATAGAAATCTCTCAAATTCCACTAACATCTTAAGTGAGTGATCTAAAAGAATGGCAGAAACTAGCCTCCCTGCTCTATTGTTCCTACACTTCTGCTCAATATTGGCTGGAAGCAACAATGAAGAATTTTGACTTGAAAATGCATGCCCTTAAATTTAAGCTTCAAGCTTGAGAACTGAAACTAATTCTTCAGTATCTTAAACTTCTTAAGAGATTTACGTTTTAGAGGGCTGCTGCTCTGTACTTTATGAAATTTAAGCCCCTCACACATGCCTTTCACTCCCTACCGAATATAGCTACTGTATTCCTATTCCAGACACCTCATTGAAGAGACTGGAGTTACATAAGATGAATGTGGAACTTTATGTGCTGGAAGGAAAAATACTGAAAAATTATTTCAGCATTTATATTTTGTAAGTGTACATACTGCTGGCTAATGTAGTATAAACCTCTTAACAGTTGTGTTGATAAACAGCTTTTTAAAAGCAGCTCTAAAATTGATGAGTTTGACAATACAGAGAGAATTGCTAAGAAATAAAGAGTGCACTGCATTACTCTACGTTATTTGAAGAATACCAATGGCTACAGCCTCCTTACAGTTCTCCAAAATTGTTTTGGGAAAAGTCATACTGATTTTACAGCAACTAAGGGTTACATGACAGGTTGGTAAAAGCACTATTACACACACACACTCTCTTGAACATTAACAGTGCTGTGAATATAAATACATCTTATTAGTCCTATTTTATCCTCCAAATGATGCAAACCCAAATGGCATTTTCCTTCGCCTCTTCTTTATGGTGATGTAAAATAACAAAAAAGAAAACAATCAACCGCACATCATCAATGAGGACAAAGCTAAAGCATTCAAACCAAGAAAGACTATGTCTCTATCTTTCTACTCTTGTAGGAACCTATCATCATGAAAACAATGGTTTGAATAGGTTGCTTTGCTAGATGAATAAGAAGTGAGACAGTTTGGTATGGAAGGTGAGGAGTGAGTATGATAAGAAGAACTGAAGAAAGATGATTGTTAAGTGTTCTTCCTTCAGGCTTAAGCCACTGGGCACAAATCCTCCCTGGTGGAGAAGGGGCTAAGCGAAAAGAAAAGAAACACGAGAAAAGACTCTGGAGGGAGATGCCAAACAGGGTACTCCTGACAGCACCTGAAACAAAGCAGGAAAGGAGACAAGTTTTGATTGCTCATTAGCTTACTAGAGACTCACTGAGGCCAGGTGACAGCATCGTCTCCTTTTCACTAGTACCAGTGCTATCTTATCTTCACTAGCAGGTGAATTTGAATTTGTCTTTATGAATTCTGCCTTGTCTACTTACCAAGCAGACCAGTTCAGTGAGGTAGCTAAACATCTCCACCTTAAAAGGTGTCTTATAAAGCAAAGGACAGAGAAATTATTAAAAGTTCAGTTATCGAAAGAAATGGCTCTGTATCCCTAAGCCTCCTCCATCACTGTAACTAGACAGATTAGAAAATAAATTGAACTTAACTTACACAATTTATTAATTAGTACTCTAGTAAGTATCTTTTGTTCTTTCTAACACTAAGGAAGAATGTCTTTTAATTAAGGCACAGGCCTAGGCTATGAAGCTATAGTGCTGAACCAATTTGACACCTATGATGATTTCAACTGAACAATACTGCTCTAACGTATGATCAGGGACCTCAGGAACCAAGTCTCAGACCTCTCCTGGTGTCTTCCTGAAAGCACAAGTATAATTTTACATATCCAAATAGTTGTGGCAACTGTTAAAAACATTACCTATTTATGTGTTTATATGAGAGAAGCCTTAAAAAAATTAGCACTCCAAACATCCAGAAGTGTTTCAGATTCTAAAATCACAAAAATACCTTTACTATCACAAGGAATTTTTTTTTTTTTTAAATTGCCTTGTGATATTTTTATTCTTCCAGGTGTGCTTTCAGCACCTTGCAAAAACACAAGCTACAGTAATTTATTTTCCTCTGAAATGAAAAATCAGTTCCACCCAAAATAACTTTGTTTACAAAAGCTGGAGATGTGGGGAGAAATACCAAAAGTTTCTTTTGTGAACTTTCAGATTACATAGCCTACTACTATCCCACTTATTTGAAAAATTTTATAAAGTAAATTTCTTTTTACAAGAAATAGATACAGTTCATAGTTCTTTATCCACTCACTGTGACAGTATATCAAAATTATCTTGAATGGAGACCAACACAATCTTGACAGTCACTTATAAAACAATCGAAATAACTGGTTTCAAGACTTTCATTGTCATTAATTACAACAAATATTTGTCAAAAACTTCCCAACCCTCAAACTTCTATCTATCCATGCTTAGTGGGCAAAGTCAGAGATACAAAGAGTTTAGGGCCAGCTTATGTTCAATGGGATTCACAAGCTCAAACTCAGAGCTGAGACCCTAGCTGCAGCTCACAATGCCAACCTCTCACTGAAAACAGCGTGTTTGCTTTAACTCTAGAAACTATAACCAGAAACTAATGAGCTTTGATGATGCAAAAAGCCAGATCAAATGTCCCAGTATCACGCTGCAAATAAATACAGCTTGCTTGAGCTTAAGCCTTAGCTCAAGTTAGGAAGCTCCATCAGCTCTCACCCATCTTGGCCACAACAACACAAGCTGGTTTCCACAGCTCCTCAGGCTTCAGAAGAGCTGTATCACTTGTGTCTTGAACCAGAAGGAATCATAATCACTGGACTAAAAAGGGATTTTGCTTCAGGAGATTTGCTTTTAGTGCAGAGTCAATCAACCCTTTCATCCATTGCTCCACCCAAGTTATTAAAGCTTTTCAGGTGCTGGAGAGGTTGGAGGGGGCACAGCACAGAGGCAGCCAATGGCTCTGTATGAAATCCCTTTGTGTTTAGATGATCTGATGTCTCTTGGGTGGAAACCGCTGTGCAATGTATCACCCTCCTGAATGTCCCACAGCAACCACACTATTTGTGGTTTTCCTTATCTAGAGATTCACACTAGAAGAGGGAAAGCTGATCTTACATTCTTAAAATTTGAACATAGTGTCCTTTTTCCTACATGTGCCGTGTATTGTAGTCAGTGCAAAAATACACTGAGGTACTAAGATGTTTCAAGAAACAATAAGCATAATATGTCTAGATATTTCTAATCTCTTTTGGCATGCTTTTGTCTTTTTCTGCCTCTTCCTTTGTTTTTTTCTTTTCCCCTTTAAATTTTATAATAGGAAATCCCACAGGCACATTTATTCATTTATTTTCACCTTCTTATTTTTCTGCCTAGTGTGGTGCAATACTAAACACGGAAAGCCTTAGCTTAGTGTGTTGTGCTTGATCTCTCAAGTGCAATTGAACATAAAATTAGCCCTGCCCTAAATTTTACTAAAGAGACACCCAGCTGTCCCTCATTTGTATTTAATGGTTTCTAATAAGCTAAGCACAATAACTGCCAGGCAACTTATCAGTTAGGAAAGTAAAACTATATTGCAAGAAATGTTCCGACAAGCAGGGCAAGTGCTAAAAAAGGCACCAATACACAGCCCAACAAATTCAGCAAAGCAAAAATATACTGTAGAATCACAAAAGTTAATACTAGACAGACTCTCCTTTGCTGGGAAACTCACATGCAGCTTATTACCAAAATTTCTTCTGTAACTGTTCTATAAAATCTACTCAACTTTAATTCACTTCTCTTTACACTGGCTATGAATCTCCCTGCAATGACTCTGGTTGTAAGCACTGCCTCCTCAGCATCTCAAGAAACAAGTCTTCCCAGACAGTCACAGAAATCTTGAAGAGTCCTCCAGTTCTGACATGGAAAATTTGAGAGAAACTGGTTATTCTGAAACACAGCTACCACAGAAGGACATCAGAGGAGAACACTAGTAAATACCACAAAGCAATGATGAGAAAGACCCTGTATAATTCATTCTCAGAAGGATGTTCTCCATATACACGAGACGGGATTCATCTGACGTAACATCTATTTCATCATTACAGATCGAATCGAGGTTAGTCAATGGAGAAAGACAGGTGCCTGCAAAGGACATTGTGTCCCTTTCCAATACAGGTGTCTAGAACAGCTAAGAAAAGTGAAGTGCTTCAGCGTGACTGGTTGTTTTGTTATTGTTTCTTCTGCATACTAACCTTCACAACTCTCCTGTTGTCTAGAGAGCCAGGACAGAATCTCATGCAGAGCAAAGAGTCAAGTTTTTATTCTCAGAGGCTGAAACGGATTAATTTTCCTCTTTTTCTCTGTTCTCTAGGATTTATCTCAATCCTACACTAAAATCTCACTTCATATTGTATTCATTTCTGTATACCCACTTCATGGTTTTTTACCAGTACAAAACAAACCAGATGTTGGGCATACAGATACCATGCACATCTGCTTTCATGAGAATTGTGGAAAACCAAGCTTTTTTGCAAACCTGAATGCAGTTTATTTTGTCTTACATCTATATTCATTTTATTTTCCATCTTGTTAAGGTGTTCATGATTCTCTTTGCATTAGTATAATCTGTTAATTTGAATATGCTGTTTAGTTTTTCTTCCAGATCATAAATTAATATGTTAAACACTGCAAGCTCTACCCATGACTTTGTAGCACCTACCTCCCTACAGTATGATGCTACAAACCTTTTGTTTACAGTTCCTGATTCTTTTGTGACTTCTCACTCAAACTTTTCTACACAGCTTTGAAATACTTTGGCAAAACTTAAATATCAAAACCACTTTTTTTTTTTTAGATTTTATATGCAATTAAAAATAAGAATAAATAAAATCAGTCAGCATGACATTTACATTAAATATATTTGTATTTCTTTGTTCTCCCTGAGGTGAATCAAATTCATCCTGAGCATATTTATCAGGTTAAGTTGTATTCAAATGCTGTCAGAGAGGATCACATTATTTTTCAGTAAAAGCTAAATTAGGTAAAATTTCTGTCTATTAAAACCCACAGAACTAGGTGAAAACACTTTAAAAGATTATGCTTATTCATTGATATATTAAATCAACAGACACATATCTGCAGACACGCAGAGAGGCCAAATTGTTTGGTATCATAGTCCTTTCTGTCCATCTTCTGTAATCTCTGTCTTGACAAAACTCTTGCGTACCTCCTTAAGTTCTCAAATATCCCCATAAATATCTGGCTTTTACAGTCTTGGATGAGTTCAAATCCACCTTGTGAAACTGTTTCAGGTAGATAATATGCAAGAAATAATTTGTTCACCACAAGCCACATTTATATCTACATCCTCTGTCTGTCCATTTTAAGGTCATTGTAGTCCAGGTGAATTTTTAGTGCAGAAGTGACGTCAACTATTCAGTGTCAAGAGAAGGAATAAAAAGGTCTTATTTCCATGTAATTTGCTCATAATTTAGCTGTCTGTTTTTTGTTACAGATCTAAAACTTGCAGGAGAGCTTGATAGGTTTATATCCCAGAAGTCTGATCTCTTATTATTATTAGCCAGTGCATCTCATTAACTAGATCTAAATACAGCAGTGACATAATTCATTTGCTAAATTAACACTAAATTTTGTGCAGATGTTTCATTACATCCCAGATTTGTAAAGATCTTTAAGGAGTCTAAAACTGGAGAAATACATTCAATACTTTCAAAGTTGGTTTTTTTTTTTTTTTTTAAATGGTTCTAGGTATTTATCTGAAACTTTACCCTTCTAAAATATCTTCTAAAATCTTGTTATACATTAAGATAACGAAACATTGTCCAATTTTACAATAAATGCACTAAACAAACAAATCCATCAAGTAAGTTTTGGCTTGATTCCTATTTTTCAAAGTATTTCCTTACTTTAAATACATTAAAATTAGGAAATCCTGCAAATATAAACTGTACAATTATTGATTTAATGATTCAGCCCAGAGTAAAACATATTTCCCCAACCAAATACATCTTTTTCTGGAGACAAATATTATCATTTATTGAAAATACAATCTTTCTTGCAGGTTTTGCCTTCAGTGTAGATCTGTGATAAGCACAGATAAAATGAAGCCTGCTTCTTCCTAATCCAGACTAAAGCATTACATAGATTGGATCAAATTCTTACTCTCCCATAGTTTGCAGGTGAAATTCTGAAGGAGGAATTTTTAAGAAAGTTTTCTTTATATGTTCTACATATTCTGCTAATTACGAAAAGAAACCATCGAAACCCTCTGGTGCCCATGAATTAATAATACCAGTTTCTGGTATTAAACTACTGCAGGCACCAAAATTTAAGTTCTTTGCTGTGGTAGGCAAATTCAACAGTGGGAATGCACGTGAAAGTTTCATAAATCCTCTGCCACTACCACATTAACAAAAGAGTTGTTTTTTCTTCCCAGTTTATTACATATACACTTTTTAAAAAGAAAAGCACAGTATTCTAGGGGCTGTGGAGCTTTCAGTTGTCCTGCAGTTTTCTCATCCTAATAACACACCGTTCATGTTATTATTTTGTTATGACTAAATATATTATCTACTCAGAGAGAATAGTCAGTTTTCAGAATAGAGGTCATGAATAGAGTCTCTAGAGTGCTGTCCTAGCTGCTATCCTCCTAAATACATGCATTAAAATTTTGAGAAACAAATTAGTATCAAAAGTGATAGTTGACTACAGGAGCTAAAGAAGAACTTCACAAACATTGGTAAAAAGACAGGTAAACTTCAGTGTAGATAAATGTGATGTAGTGTACTTTAAAGAAGGAACTCTAAATTTTTCATACACGCTGATAGAACCCGAAATTGCTCAGGAAAGAAATCTTGGAGCTAAAAAATACACAATGAAGACAGCAGCCAGATAACGGGACTTCTAAGCAACAAATACAAAACAAATGAATAAAAAAAATTTTGTGAATCACAGTCATAAGTCTGTGATTCCCCCACATCTTGTATACAGCATGCAGTTATGGTTCACCCCTTAAGCAGTCTAACTGAACTGAAAAATGGTATGCAATAAAGAAATAATAATAATCAATCATGCCTAAAGCCTCCATGCAACAAGCAATACAATAAAGCATGACTCTCCAACTCTGAAAGGGAGAGAGCTAAGAAGGGAATATGAGATTTAGGGAACTGGGATTTAGGTGTTCACTGGTGTGCCATTTGTTTGAACTCCCATTATAGTCCAGCAACAGAGATCGAGCCAGTAAAGCTGACAGGCACCTGAAAGGGACTCAGCTCACCGAGGCAGACAATGAGGTCCAGCCTCACTTGCCTCATCTCAGAGATGTGGTGCCGTCTAAGATGCTACAGGGAACTGACGGAGTGGACAAAGTGCCACAGGCTCTGCAGTATAACTACGCTTTTCTGGAACTAAGCAGATTATGCTCAAAGCTCATAGGACATTAGTTTTAGATAGTTCATCAAACTGAGTTCAGTCCCTAATGGTTGGTCTACTAAATTACTCTCTCTGCTCTATTCATATTGGCAGCTTGGACATACACTACACATGAAGAACAGTAAATTAAAGTATCCTAATCTCAAAAGTATAATGAAGAAAGTAAATACAAAACAATTGGTCATCATCTTTTTCAATATATGTACTACACAACAGCTAGCAGGTGGCAGGTTAAGATAAATGGAAGACAATATATCATGTTATATTCAACTAAGTGTAACAGATAAATTTATTGAAGAAAAATCCAGTCAGGACTATTAAGTGCTGATACTTTGGCAGTCCCCGGAAAACTCGCACAAATCCCTGGAGGCAGGCAGAATACTTTACACAAGTGCAGTAGAAGCACACCATATTCCTGTAACTCTCTGGACACCACCAGAGACAAACTACTGGCTCAGATGGACCTCAGCATACAGTGTTTTTTGAAAGATATTTTTCTTTCAGTTTGTTTCCTCCCTTTCAAAGTAGTGTCATAGGAGCCAGAATCAACATATTATTATGTACTTAAAGAGCTACATAATAATACACACCATAACACTACACTATGACTCGTGTACCCATGTAATTCTTATCCAGTGGATCTACACTGAATACAGCCACTACTCACATGCCCATTTCAGGAAGATATTCTTACTAAGCATAAGCATATGCACCATGTGCTGGGCACCTCAGATTACACCAATGATCACAAAACTAAGAAAATTTAATGATCATTTATCATCAGAAAAAGTCATGAAACAGTCTGGGAAATTTAAATTCTTCTGAATAAACAGAGCAGGTCTCTGAGCAATCTGATCTAGTTGAAGATGTCCCTGCTCACTGCAAGGGGGTTGGACTAGATGATCTTTAAAGGTCCATTCCAATCCAAAACATTCTATGTTTCTATGATAAGGGCCTAGTCCAAATATTAATGCTTAAGCTAATTTTAAATAATTTTTTAATTTTTATGAATCAAAATCTAAAGCTTTAAGCCTCAAAAGGCTCTGAAAGTGTCATGTTTATAGCGTGAACAATGACTGCACTGGGTGACTACTTGTCACTGCTCTGACCTGACTGTGCTCCCTGACTGCATTCGCCCATTGGGGTAAACAAGTGATCAGAGAATTGTGCTCTCCTACAGTGCACACTCCACATCCTGAAAATCAGGGGGCAGGGACTGGCAGGTGTGTTGTCAAGAGTATAGTGGCAATGCACTGTAGTTGCATTGCCAAATCCTGTAGTTTTGAGACAGTTCAAAATAATAAATACTAAGGTATATCAGCATCTTAGTAAAAACATTTAAATGCTGTACAAACATTAAAATGTACCAACTGTATTTCCTAACACCCCTGTTGTTAAATTCTAGTAGTTCTCTCTTCCCCAATGAATAAAGCTAAATATTCAACAGTAATCTCCTATTTACATGTAAAAGTAACTCTTACACAACCCTGTAAATGTCAGCACATAGTCACAATGAAATGCTGTAGGTTCCAAAGATAATTAAACCAGAAGACTTCACTAGTAGCAACCTGTTTTAGGTTAAAACTGTGTTTAAGTGCCTGAAGGTCAAGTCATACAAAGTTCTGAAACTACATTAGAAACGTATAATCTTACTTCAGATGAATTTTGCTGAGGTCATTAACTTCAGAAAAAAATCCCTGTTTGAAAACAATTGGTTTGCAGTTTCTTTATTAAATAAAGGTATCACTTCCTCAGTAACAGAGTTATGTGTGGTGTTGTGTCTCTGAGCTCTTTGGAAGCAGGTGAATATCCATTAAGTAAAACACTAGATTTGAGCCAGCACAGCTGAGCCTGAGCTATGGTGCCCCACTGGGAGGCAGGATAAATTAACTGTCTTGGTACTGGACTAACTACATTCACACACTTCCTCGTGGCTTTCAGCAGAAACAAGAAAAACTTGCATGCCCATCTATTCCTACTAAAAGCACAGGTTAAGTGGTCTCCCACAGCACACAGGGGCACTGGGGTTGTGCAGGCAGGAATAACAAGTGCATGGCTACACTGAGACAGCTAATGTGTTTAAGATCTGACTGTAAAGGTAGCAACAGAGGTAGTTCTACCTCAGTGTAACTGCTGTTTTAATAAAACATACACTGGCTTTAACTTAATGAACATGTGAATTCAGGTCAAAATAACAGGATACTTTATGTAAAAAAATATTTCAGATACCATACACAGTGTTGAAGTGCTCAAAAGCCTAAATAGCCAGCTTTGGAACATTTACACGACAATGTCTTAAGTTGACTTGGCATTGACTTCTAACTTGAGTACAATTTTCTCAATCATAAAATATTGGCATCTACTGTTGTGGTTTGAGGCCTGGAATG